>NW_013545556.1:0-1516 GCF_000499545.2 Eimeria tenella
CCAGGGGGGGGGGCCCCCGGGGGGGCCCCCGGGAGGGGCCCCGGGGGTACTATGCGGAGGCGCTCCGCCATGCGGCGCCAAACCTCCAGAGATGCTGCTGCGTCTCGCCGACGCCCAGAGGCCTCCAGGCCCAGGCGCTGCAGCAGCAGCAGCAGCAGCAGCAGCAGCAGGAATGGGGGGCGGGTTGGAGGGGAAAAGGAGGGGCAAATGTGAAAAGCAGAATAACACTCAAGGCTTCGAAGGCATCCATTCATAATACATATTTATTTATTTATATTTACGTTTTTATTTACTTATTTATATAGTTAATTAAATTAATTAATTTAGAGAGTTTATATAGAGCGGCTGCTGCCCTTGCTGCAGCGCGGCGTAGAGAGCAGCAGACACAAAACAGCAAAGAGACACAAAAGGCAAAAGGAGACAAAACGAGACAAAATAAAAAAGAACTTCACACCTCCACAAGCACTTGCTTCTGCAGCAGCAGCAGCAGTAGCAGCAATAATAGCAGCAGCAGCAATAATAGCAGCAGCAGCAATAATAGCAGCTAGAGACGCAGAGGGTTGCAACATAACAAAGAAGCAAGAGACACAGAAGGGATAGCAGCAGCAGTAGCAGCAGCAACAGTAGCTAAAAACAGGGAGCTTCTGAAACCATAAAGGAAGCAAAAGAAACACAAGAGACAGCAGCAGCAGCAGCAGCAGCAATTAGTCACCTCTATGAGCCGGCGCGAGAGGCCCTGGGCCTCCAGAATGAGAGGCACTTTGTAAATGTTTTCGCAGTTGTGCACAGAAAACACCTGCGAAGCACAGCAGCAGCAGCAGCAGCAGCAGCAGCTACAGCAGCAGCAGAGGCCTTAACACATCAGCCAAGCAGCAGCAGCTCTACTGATTTACCCCCCAGCAGCAGCAGCAGCAGGGCAGCAGCCTAGCGCTTCTCGTGCTGCTCATGCAGCGCGTCACTGGTCTGCTGCTGCTGCTGCAGCAGCAGCAGCAGCAGGCTCACGTTTTGTGGCTGGACTTGAGCAAAAAGGGAAATCTTTTGTCTTGCTGCTTCCGAAAGAGGTTCTTCACTTCGGCAAAACACAAAATCCGGAGACAAACCCGCGCCCCGCAACTCCTGCAGCAGCAGCAGCAGCAGCAGCAGTGAGAAGCAGCAAAAAAGCCGCGCCCCGGGTCTTTCTCTCCCGTTTTTCGCACAGAACACGAACAAAACAAAAGAAACCGAACTGAATAAACAAAACAAACAAAATTAAACAAACAAATAAATTAACTAGACAATTTAATGGAAAAGCGCCCACCCGAACTCCGTGCTGCGTGGGTTTGGTCTTTTGCTCTCCAAGAAACGGCACAAAAGAAACATGTGCAAGACAAAAGTTTTCCCGCCCCACTCTCCGACTCAGTTGCTGAATTGCTTCCAAGTAAACAGCACTTTCTATATCTCCAACTGTGCCCCCCACCTCAATCAAGCACACCTCGGGGGCCCCCCAGGGGCCCCCCCCGGGGGCCCCCTCGGGGGC
>NW_013545557.1:0-1141 GCF_000499545.2 Eimeria tenella
GCCGCGGCGCTGCTGCCGCAGCAGCGCCGCAGCTGCTGCTCGGGGTGTACAAATCCATACAGCCTCCTCACCCCCGCTGCTCTCTGCAGCAGCAGCAGCAGCAGCAGCAGCAGCTGCAGCAAGTGCGCTGCCGCCAACCCACCCCCGGCACCTACATAGATGGCCAGCTAGCCACCACTCAATGGAGTTAGCCAGCTAGCTAGCTAACTACCTACAAAGATAGCTAGCTAGCTAAGCCCTCCCCGAGCTAGCTACAGAGCTAGCTAGCCAGACAGCTAGCTAAATAGCCAGCTAGCTAGCCGCCTACCCAGGCAGCACGCCAGCTGCCTACCTACCTACTTAGCTAGCTAGCCAGCTATATAGCTAGCTAGCTACTTAGTTAGCTAGTTAGTTGGCTAGCTAGCTAGCTAGCCAGCTGGCTAGCTAGCTAGCTAGCTAGCTAGCCACTACCTGGGATGGGCGGCTAGATGGCGAGATAGAAAGTCACCCCGGGCTAGGCAAGGCAGCTAGCTGCAAAACACACATGTACTTAGTTAATTAGCTAGCTAGCTAGCTAGCTGGCCAGCTAGCTGGCCAGCTAGCTAGCTAGCTGGCTAGCTAGCTGGCTAGCAGCTAGCTAGCTGGCCAGCTAGCTGGCTAGCTAGCTAGCTAGCTGGCTAACTAGCTGGCTAGCTGGCTGGCTAGCTAGCTAGCTAGCTGGCTAACTAGCTGGCTAGCTAGCTAGCTAGCTGGTTAGCTAGCTAGCTAGTTGTGTAGCTAGCTGGCTAGCTAGCTACACTAGTTAGCTAGCCAGCTGGTTATGTAGCTAGCTGGCTAGCTAGCTGGCCAGCCAGCTAGCTAGCCAGCTAGCCGCCCAAAGGAACTAGTTTGGGCCTGTGGCTAGATTGCTGTTCAGAGCCTTGCCACGGGCTCTTCTGCTGCACAGCAGCGTCAGAAAGTGCTGCTGCTGCTGCTGCTGCCAGCGCTGCAGCTGCAGCAGCCACTGCATTTGCTGCTGCCTTTCAGCTGCGGCCCCAGCTACTCGAGCAGCACCAGCAGGGGCAGTCTGCTCGCTGCAGCAGCAGCTGCAACTGCAGCAGCAGCAGCAGTTCGCTGCCGCAGCAGCAGCAGCAGTTCGCTGCCGCAGCAGCAGTTAACTTCT
>NW_013545558.1:0-1623 GCF_000499545.2 Eimeria tenella
GGGGGGGGGCCCGCGGGGCCCTCTGAGTTGGGGGCCCCCCAGGGCCCCCAGGGGGGCCCTCGGGGCCCAGGGGCCCCGGGGAACTCTCATTTGTTGGGTTTTGATGTTAGTTTTGAAAATTAAAAGAAAATGAGCTTTTTAAATTCTGCAATTAAGAAGGAAAATCAGCTCGTGGCCTTTGCCACACGCGAAATGCAAGTTCCAGTGGCTCGATACTGTACCCTTGGGTTTAGGGTTTAGGGTTTCGGATTTAGATCCAAAAAAGGGTTTTATTCTTCACCAAATAAAGAAGAGAGCCTCACATAAAGAAGAAAGCACTGGAACTGCTACCCAGGGGCCCCAGGGGGGCCCCCGGCATTCCCCCTACTCTGGGTCCTGTCGGGCTCCTACGGGATCATCTAAGAAAAATGGAAGAAAAATGTACTATTAAATTAAAAATGCTTAAATAAAATGAATTAATTGTTTTAAAATTCAACTGGAAGGCAAAGAAGTGAACTCGAAATGATTTCGCGGATCTGGTGGCGCTGGTGCAGTCGCCCGAGATGTCTATACACCTGATGAGCACCGCCTCTATCTTTTGCCTTTTTTTGATTATCCTTCTTTGTCTTGAATTCATTTAAATTTCATTTGCAAACCAAATTTATTTTCATTGTATTTGGCAAAAGACTCCATTAATTAAGTGGCAAAAAGAAGGATGAAAGCAGAAGCCACTGACCCAAATTAGGGTTTTAACCGTAAACCCTCCTGGGCCTCGGTCTTGGGACTTCAGAGGCAATCCTTAGGGCACTTTACTCCAAACCCTAAAACCCTAAACCCTAATCCCTAAAACCTCCAAACCTTATTCGTTCATTGGAGCCCTACGTCATAAACCCTAGGACCACTAATTCCTGAACAGCCAGGCCTCTAAACCCTAAACCCTAGACACCAACCGCCACCCTAAACCCTAGCCGCCGAAGCCGCTAAACCCTAAACCCCCAACCTGGAGCCGTCCCGCCTAAACCCTTGGTAGCCAGGCCCCTAAACCCTAGCCTAAACCCTAAACCCTAGTGTCTGGATTGTACCTGGAAAACTTAAACCAGCATCTGCCGTTTGTGGAGGTGTATGTACACTGCAAGGCTCCGCAACCGCCGCCCTTTTGGGTTTGAGAAGCTCCAGCGCACTTTAATATATTTGCATGCATGCAATTGCAGAATATACAAAATGTATATAATGCAGAAAAGACATATATAATATTTGCAATATTATATGTATGCATACCGAGGTGTACATACACCTGAGCACTTGCGCTTGCGTTCGGCCAACGTGCACATGTCGATCCTCAAGTGCATTTAGGACATATATACATTTATATAATTACTATAAATTCAGATTTATTTTAATAAATATAAATATAAATGGAAAAGAAAATGTAAATATAAATATAAATGCATATATACTTAAAGGCCAAGGCCCATACATGCTCCTGTGCACAGGCGTTTCTTTGCGTTGTGGGCGCGGATAAACTGAGGGGGGATGGGCCTAAACCCTAAACCCTAAACCCTAAACCCTAGGCCCTGGCCCCCAGGCCCTGTTCGCCCTTGCGAAAACGCCTTCGGCCGGAGCCGCGGGCGGGGGCGCCCCCCC
>NW_013545559.1:0-1241 GCF_000499545.2 Eimeria tenella
ACGGCTGGTGGTGCTGATGATGATCCTGCTGCTGCCGATGCTGCTGCTGCTGCCACTACCGCTCCAGCGGGGAAGGCACGGGACGTTGGGAGGAAGAAGATAAGCATTTATAAAGGCCAAAGAACACTGAAACTCCTAAGGGCGCCTCCTGATACGGGCGCCGCTGCTCGCGCTGCTGCTGTCGCTGCTGCTGTTGCTGCTGCTGCTTCTGCTAGACCGAGACGAGAGGACCGAAAGGTGCTGCAGGAATAAGCGCTGAGAGATAAAGCTTCAGATAACGGAAAAATAAAAGAGGGGGTTTCGGCGAGCTGTCTATACACCCAGAGCCGCCGCGCCCACTGCGACCGGGACTCAAGGAGGGCTGGCACGAACGCGGGGCCCCCCTTTTGCAGTCGGAGATTCTTTGAAAAGCGTTTTCGCAGTTTATTTAAAACAATTATCAGCATTTAAAAAATAAATGCCAATTTATTCTCCCAAAGTCAGGCGCAAATACTGCAACTGTGCATACTCCGCGCGCCAGCGCCCATCCGAGGCGAAACGCCCGCTGCTACGCCGCTGCTTGGGGCCTCTGTCTCGCAGACCTTCTTATTTTTAAAACACATTTTATTTCCTTTTTATTATAATCAACAAAACAAGTCCATTTAGCTCGTCTTCTTAGCTTCCAAAGGGCCTGCGCTCCCCTTAAGGCGCGGTCTCCGCCCGCGGCGCCCTAAGCCTGCGCGGGTTCGATTCCCACCTTCGCCACTTCTTTAAACTGCTTCCCTAATTCTTTCCCTGTCTTCCCTGTCTTTTTTCTCCTGCATATCTCCTCACCTTTTAAAAGAAAGCTTCAGGGGCGCAGCAGCCCCGTGCGCAGCGGCTGCAGATCCAGCCCTGCTGTGTAGGCCCTGCCTAGCGAGTCGCTGCTGCTGCATGCCGGGCTATTTAACTCCGCAGCAAAACGGGAACGCTCAGGCGCTGCTGCGCCTCGTGGCAGCTGCTGCTGCTGCCCCCTTCAGGGCGTGACACAGCGAGCTCCCTGGGGGCCAATCCTTACAAATTTGCCCGCGGCGCCCAACGCCCTAAGAGGCAGTACCAGCATCATCAGGCTAGCCTTGTCTAATACACAAGTGTTCTCGTTAGTGAATATCGCAGCCCCCACTCTCCCACAGCGAGCAGCCCCCGTTAATGAGGAGAGAGCCCTGGGGCGTGGCTGGTGCCCCAGGGCATAGAAGGGGGCGGCCCACGAGTGCTCGGGTTTT
>NW_013545560.1:0-1580 GCF_000499545.2 Eimeria tenella
CAGCAGCAGCAGCAGCAGCACCAGCACCACCAGCTGCTGCTGCTGCTGCTGCAGCAAGCGTCTGCGCACTAGCACAGCAGCAGCACATCTCCCGCAGCCACCTCCAGCGTGAAGAGCCGCCCCCCATAAGGACAGTCCCTCATTGCTGTGGCATTGGGGGCCCCCAAAACAGCAAAAGAGGGGGCCCCTAGGGGGCCCCCGCAGCGGAGGCAGCACAAAGCCTCAAAGGGTACGCTGCAGTTGGGGGGCCCCTTTAAAGGGCCCTTTTCAAGGCTTTGGGGCCCAGAAGGCACGCTGCTCCTGCATAGGGGGGCCCCCGGGGGGCCCCCCTCTGCAGCGGGGTCCCCATTTTGGGGGACCCCCTGGGGCCCCCCAAAGTTGGGGGGCCCCCTGGGGGCCCCTCGAGATAGGGCCCCCAGGGGGCCCCTGCAGAGGTCCCCCACGTTCGCCTGCACACTAGCATATGCCTCCAGGCCCCACAGAGATAAAGGGCATAGTGCTTTGGGGGGGCCCCTAGGAGGGCCCCCAGGGGGGCCCCTAGGGGGGCCCCCAAGGGGGCCCTTAGGGGGGCCCCCCAAGGTGGGGGCCCCCGGGCGTAGGAGGAGGCAGCAAGGGTCTTGGGGCCCTTCATACCAAAAGACAATACACCCTGCTGCAACAGCTTGAGCAAAGAGGCCCTGAAGGCAGAAAACCTAAACCCTAAACCCTAAACCCTAAATTCTCGGCTTCTGCGAGTCGTAGGGCTGGAACCAGGAAAATTCCTCTGGGGCTCAGCGTCTAGGGTTCAGGGCTTAGGGTTTAGGGTTTAGGGTTTAGGGTTTGGCCTACGGTGCCTTGCTGAGGAACAGTAGCGGCAGCAATTTCTTCTCCTAGGGCCCCCAAGGGGCCCCCTTGTCCATCAGCAGCAGCGCAGCAAGCTGCTGCAGCAACGGGCTCCTCTAGTTGCAGCAAAAGACGCTGCTGCTGCTGCTGCTGCTGCTGCTCTGCTGCTGCTACCGTAAATCTTGCAACAGCAGGAGGAAACAGAAATGCTGCAGGGGCAGCCAAGGGCCCCCTAAACCCCACAAAGGCCCCCCGGGCTTTGCAGGGGGTCCCCTGGGGCCCCCCCGTGTCTTCTGGGGGGCCCCCAAAAAGGGCCCCGTTTTTCGATTGGGGGCCCCCCTTGGGGGCCCCCCTGCTGCACTTTCTTTCTAAAATATAAATGGGGCAAATTGCGAAGAGGCGGCAGGTGGCAAAGTGCACAGAAACCACCCATGGGTGCCTGCAACCAAACCCTAAACCCTAAACCCTAAACCCTAAATCCTAAGGGTGCCTGCGCATCCTCGCTTAGCTTTAAACCCTTATCCCTACTGCTCGGCTTCCAGCTCGAGATCCTGTGGATTACATCAGCGCCTAGGGTTTAGGATTTAGGTTTTCAAAAGGGTTTAGGGTTTAGGGTTTAGGGTTTACTGGCTGTGGAGGGGTGCTGCGTTCCAGTCCTCAATATCGCAGCAGAGAAGGTCTTTGGGGGGTTGCTGCTGCTGCTGCACCCAAGGGCCCCTCTGCTGCTGCAGCAGCAGCAGCTGCCGCCGCTGCCGGAG
>NW_013545561.1:0-1233 GCF_000499545.2 Eimeria tenella
CGGCGCATGCAGCCGGCACCGCTGCTGCTGCCGCTGCAGCTGCGTCAGCGCAGAATAAATTGCTGATGTTATCCACAGCGCCTCAGATATGCAAACTGAAAACAAAACAAAGACAATCAGAAACAACAGCTAGCTAGCTAGCTAGATGGCTTGCTGGGGGGCTAAGCAGCTAGCTAGCTAGCTAGCTAGCTAGCTGGGGGGCCAGTTAGCTAGCTGGGGAGCTAGCTAGATAGCTAGCTACCTCGCTAGCTACAAACAAGCTAGCTAGCTAACTACGCTGGCTAGCTAGCTAGTTAGCTAGCTAGCTAGCTAGTTAGCTAGCTAGCTAGCTAACTAGCTAGCTAGTTCGCTAGCTAGCTATTAAGAAGCTAGCTAGCCAGCTAGCTAGCTAGCTAGCTAGCTAGCTAGCTAGCTAGCTCACCCATGGCGTTTCCCTCGAAGAGCTGCACGTCAATGACGTATCTGCAGCTGCCAACTTTGTAAAGCTGAATGGCCAGAATGATGTCTTCGCTGTCGCAGGCGAACTCCACATTGGTCTTGCTGCTGCTGCTGCTGCTGCAGCTGCTGCTGCTGCTGCTGCTGCTGGAAGGGGCCTCTGGAGAAGTCTCCGGAGTCGGCCTCAGCGGCCGGCAGCGAAGCTTGTACTGGGAAAGGAGGTGCCACTCGTAGTCGCAGGCCTTCAGGGTGTTCAAAATCTGCAGAAAACCCTAAACCCTAAACCCTAAACCCTAAACCCCAAACCCTAAACCCCAAACCCCAAACCCTAAACCCTACGGCCTCGTCTCTGCCGCGATGGTATGCAACACCCCTGAAACACTGCACAGGATCCAACCTCTGGGTGAGTTAAGAAACCGGAATCTAGGGTTTAGGGTTTAGGATGCAGCAACTAGGGTTTAGGGTTTAGGGCCAAGGAGCTAGGGTTTAGGGCCTCTAGCCCAGGCTCAATCAAGCAAGAAAAGCACAGAGAATATTAGGGTTTAGAAGCTAGGGTTTAGGCGCAGAGACTCGGGTTTCGGGCCTTCATCTTCTAGAGTCAACTGCAGCCTAGGGTTTAGGGTTTAGGGTTTACGGCGGTGATGAGAATGGGGGCGTCGAAAGCAGCTTCTATTCCCAACTTCCAGCGGGCAGAAGACCAAGCAGCTCCATTCCCTGGGGATCGACATTCTGGGGATCGATCCCCAGCAGCAGCAGCAGCAGCTGCTGCTGCTGCTGCTGCGGGGGAGGCGGCAGCCA
>NW_013545562.1:0-2980 GCF_000499545.2 Eimeria tenella
TGTTGCTGCAGCTGCCGCTGCTGCAGCAGCTGCCACCTCCTCTGCAGCCCAGTAAGGGGCTTCTTCGGGCTCGTAGCGAATTAGGCCAAGATCAGGGGGGCCCCCGGGGCCCCAAAGGCTCTCAGCCAATAAGAAAGAAGAGCAGCAAAGGCCCCGCAGCAGCCTCTTCAGCTGCGGCACAGCTGCCATTGGGTTGCCAAGGGGGGGCCCCTCAGTAGTGCAGAGAATGCGGGGGAGGGAGGAGGCCCGGGAGGCGAACTCCGTCATGAGGCTCTCGTATGCCCCCAGGCTGCTGCTGCTGCTGCTGCTGCTGTTGTCGTCGAAGCCTACCCCGTCCAGCAGCAGCAGCGCCACGTCTTCCAGCCGCAGAAAGCCGTGCATCAAAAGAGACACGAAGACAGGCACCGAAGAGACAAAGACTCGGGGCCATCTCACAGCAGCCTCGCTGTTGGCTGTTTCTTCCCAGGGGAGAAAAAGGTTCTCCGCTGCTCCACTGGGGGCCCCCCGGGGGGCCCCCAGGGGCCCCCTAGACTGCAGCGCCTCGCGCTGAGACCTGGCGTACCGAAAGGGAGCTAGGGGCTGGAGGAGATTTAGCTGCTGCCTTTCTTGTGGGGTCCTTGGGGGCCACGGCAGCTGCAGCGCAGCAGCAGCAGGCCCATAGCTGGAGAGGCAAATTCCTCTTTTTCTCAGCCTCTGGCTCTGTCTTCTTAGTCATTTTAGTTTCTTTAGTTTCTTTAGTCTCTTTAGATTCTTCAGTTCTTTAGTTTCTCTAGTCTTTAATTTCTTTAGACTTTTTAGTTTCTAGTTTCTTTAGTTCCTCTAGTCCCTTAGCTGGCAGCAAAGGCTCCTGCTGCAGCTGGAGGAATTAATAGGCCCTGCTGCTGTGTGCTGTACGTACACCTAGCCATAACTAGTGTAGCTGTTAGGCTGCGCTCTGCGCATGCATTGCATGAAGCCACGAGGGAGGGTTTAGGGTTTAGGGTTTAGGGTGTAGGGTTTAGGGTTTGACATCCGCTCTTGTGCTGCTGCTGGCTGCTTAGCTGCAGCAAAGCTGTGGGGCCCCCGTACCCCCTTTTGGTCCCTGAGGGCCTCGGTGAATTCTTTAAGGGCCCCCCGGTAGGCTTCCCAGGTAGCGGGGTCCCCCCACTTGACCTGCAGCTGCGCTTTTTGCCAGAGCTTCTCTCTATAGTCTGCTGCTGCTGTTGCTGCTGTGCTGCGGGGAGAGCACAGCCGCACAATCAGGGGGTGGGGCCCCACGCCAGAGCCCCCAGAGGGGCCCCCCGGGGCGCTGCAGTCGCCCTGCGGCTGCTGCAGCAGCAATGCAAAGGCCCGCTGCAGGGCCCCCTGCAGCTGGAGGGCCCCCCGCGGAGTTGCTGCGAGGCAGCAAATGGTCTGCGAAGCCACGGAGAAGTTCTGCAGAAAAGTGTAGACCACCAGGGCCGGCAGCAGCAGCAACTCGCGCCTATTCAGCGGCAGCCACAGCAGGCAGTTGCTGCGCACTGCAGCATCATATGCTGCTGCCTCTTCGGGCCCCAGAGAAATGCCCTGCAGCCCTGCGCAGCGCCACACGCACCCAGCAGCAGCTAGGGGCCTCAGTTGCTGCGCTGGGGGCCCCCCTGGGGCAGCTCAGGGGGCCTGGGGGCCCCTAGCTGCGAGCTGCGCCGCAGAGGCCCCCGCAGCAGCAGCAGCAGCAGTAGCGCCACAGCAGCGGGGCTGCTGCGGGGGCCCTGCAGCAGGCCCGCAGACGCAGCAGCAGGCTGCAGACTCACTCAAACCCTCAAGAAAGCTGCGGGGCAGCGGCTCCACGTAAGAGCAAAGGGGCATGGGGGCCTCTTCTTGGGGGCCCCTGTGGGGAGGGGTTTGCTGCTGCCCGCAGCCAGAAAGCTTCTGTGGCTTTTCTGCGGGCCTTTGCAGACTGGGGGCCCCCTGAGACTTCCCCGCAGCAGAGGGACCCCTCTCTAGTGGGGGTTCAGTGCAGTGGTGGTAGGGGCCCCAGGGAAGCAAAGAGGCCCTCGAGGTGGGGCCCCCTCGCAGCGCTGCTGCCCGCTGCAGCTGCTGCGAGGGGCAGCTGCGGGCCAAGGGGGGCCCCCCAGGTACCCTTTCCCGCTGCGTGGTGCTGCTGCTTGCTCCAGGCCTTACTGAAGCCCCTAAGGGGGCCCCCACGCGCTGCTGAAGCGGCTTCAGGGGGGCCCCGAAGCACTGCAAAGAAGCGCCCAGAGCCCCCTTCAGGGGGCTCCTTGGGGCCCCAATAGAGGTACCCTTGGGGGCCCCCAAGGCTTTTTCTATTAAAGGCATTTTGAGGCCTCCCGCAGCTTCTCCAGAGGGCCTCCCTGCGGCCTTAGCGCCCAGGGGCCCCCTGGGGGCCCCTGAGACAGCCAGCCCCGAAGGGGCCCCCAGGCCCGCAGGCCCTCGTGAGGGGCCCCGAGGGCCTCCCATGGGGGCCCCTGTAGACCTCAGGGGCCCCCCCAGGATAGCGCCACTCACCGGAGGGGCCCCCGGGGGCCCTCTTTCCGAGGCCCCCACTCCCCGTGGCTGATCCAAACCCTCAACAGGTGAAGAGCCCAAACAGCCCAGGGGGCCCCTACCCTTGATAGGTCCCCACAGAGCCCTAGGGCTCTCCTGAGGGGGGCAGGGGGGCCCCCTGGCGGCGCCCCTGGCGGGTCCCCTCTGGGGTCCGCAGGGCCCCGCCGGGGGCCCCGGGGGCCCCGAGGGACCCTCCTGCTGGTTGCGGGCGCTGGCTGGGGCCTTTCTAGGCCAGGTGGGCCCCCAGCCGGGGCTGCTGCCCCAGTTTACCATGGGCGCTGGGGAGTCTCGGGGTCGTCGGCTGCGGCCTTCTAGGCATTGGGGGCCCCTGGGGGCCTCCAAAGAGCAGCAAAAATAAATTAAATGGCTGCAGATGGGGGTATGGGGCCGCAGCAGCCGCTGAGGCCATCTCCTGGCCCCTCGCGGCTGCGGCCGGGGGGCCCCCCGGGGGCTCTCC
>NW_013545563.1:0-2258 GCF_000499545.2 Eimeria tenella
CCCGGGGGGGGGCCCCCCGGGGGGCCCCCTTGGAGTATTTGTTCTTGCTTGACGCAAAGGGTTTGAATTGCTGCTGCTGTCTTTTGGACTTTGGAAGTGAGAGCAGCAGAAAGAAATAAAGAGAGTCGAGAAAGGAGACAGGGGCCCCAGCCATCTTCCACGAGGGTTTCTACGCGCTGCAGCAGCAGCAGCAGCAGCAGCAGCAGCAGCAGTAGCAGAAGCAGCACCAG
The DNA here is from genome assembly GCF_000499545.2 of Eimeria tenella. NCBI lineage: Eukaryota > Apicomplexa > Conoidasida > Eucoccidiorida > Eimeriidae > Eimeria > Eimeria tenella. The sequence goes on from NW_013545563.1 coordinate 231, forward strand.
CAGCACAGACAAAAGAGGAGTTGTGGGGGCAGCAAACTTAAAAGAGGCAGGTGCAGACAGAGCCGCGCGAAAAATCAACCAGACACACACAAACCTCAAACCCTAAACCCTAAACCCTAAACCCTAAACCCTGAACCCTCGGTTGACTGGAAGAGGAGCACTGGCACCCAAACACGCGGGCGTTTGAGGTTCAAATATCGTAAGAGACGTTTCAAACAGCAAACCCTAAACCCCAAACCCTAAACCCCAACCCCTAAACCCCAAACCCTAATCCCTAAACCCCAAACCCTAAACCCTAAACCCTAAACCCTAGACAAACCCTCGAGAGAAAGACCCGCCCCTTGAGCGGCCGCCGGTCGAAGACAGCCTCCAAAAACTTCTCAAGTTGTCTCCAAGTCTCCGTCACAAATTCCAGAGACAGCTCCGCCACTTCTGAGAAATAAACCCCAAACCCTAAACCCTAAACCCTGAACCCTAAACCCTAAACCCTGAACCCTAAACCCTAAACCCTAAACCATCCAGAGAAAGCTCTTCGAACGCCCAAATCCTCTGCAGGGGCCCCTGGGATGTACATACGCCTCATACTGTACCCTTTACAGCCCTTAGGGCCCCCAAGGGGCCCTCAAGGGGCCCCCAAGGGGCCCCCAAGGGGCCCCCAAGGGGCCCCTAGAGGGACCCTAAGGAACCCCTAAGGGGCCCCCAGAGGGTCCCGATGGGGCCCTTAAGAAGCCCCCTAAAGTGCCCTAAGGGGGCCCCCCAGGGGCCGCTAAAGGGCCCTGTTTGACCCGGAGGGGCCCCCCAGGGGGCCCCCAGGGGCCCCCTCTATGTAGGAGGGGATAAAGGCCTCTCGATAAGAGGCCCCAAGGGGCCCCCTTTACCCAGGAGGGCCCCCCCCTACGGGGCCCCCCAGGGCACTGCTAAGGGCCCCCAAGGAGCGCCTCTGGGGGCCCCCAAGGAGCGCTTCTGGGGGCCCCCCAGGGGCCCCTGAGGGCCCCAGGGGGCCCCCAGGAATTGAAGAATTGCTCACCGTCTTGAGGGAGTTTTAGGTGAATGAAGTCTCCGCAGGGCGGAGACTTAGAGCGGGCTTTCATGAGCTTTGGGGAGGCCTCCAAGCTAGGGTTTAGGGTTTAGGGTTTAGGGTGTAGGGTTTAGGGTTTAGGGCCTTTGGGGGGCGAAATAAGGAAAAGAGTTCATTCTGCGTTAGAAGGAAAACCATTAGACACCTTCAAATTTCAGAATATAAAAAAGCAACAAATCTTAATTTGGCTGCGAGGCGTTTTTGAGGTGTACATACACCTCAGTCACACGCGCATGCAAGGGGCTTTCGGCTGGTCTTCTGGGTTGATCAATAATTAATTTTCAATAACTAATTATTTAAAATTAATTATTTTAAATAATTAATTTTAATTCCAAAAAGTAGTTTTAATTTCTCCGTTTTATTCAGGTGTCACCCCCACGCGCTCCGGTGCCTCCGCCGCGTCTCAGCTGTCACGACAGCTCAAATTAAACCCCTTCGACTATTAAATTGAAAATTTTATTTTAATTATTTTATTCGTTTTGTCAAATAAACGCATTTAGCTCAAGAAGACATCAATTGGGATCCCGAATGCCCTGCGCAAAAGGTTTAGGGCTTAGGGTTTAGGGTTTCGGGTTTAGGGTTTAGGGTCTGGGGTCTACAACCTAGGCGCTACACTCTGCAACTTAAATCTGCAGAGGTCAGTCAAAAGGTCAGTGCTGCTCGCGGAGGTCCAATAACCATAAACCCTAAACCCCAAACCCTAAACCCTAAACCCTAGCCTTGAAACCCTAGCCTCTGGGCAGTTCTTGAAAACCCGCGGACTTTGCAGCAGCAGACAACTAGGTAGCAGCGGCTAGCTGCTTTTAACTGCTGCTACCTGCTGCTACCTGCTGCTGCCTGCTGCTACCTGCTGCTGCCCGCTTTTAGCTGCTGCTGGCTGCTACTAACTGCAGCTAGCTGCTGCTAGCTGTTACTAATTGCTGCCAGCTGCTACTAGTTGCTGCTGGCTG
>NW_013545564.1:0-2394 GCF_000499545.2 Eimeria tenella
TGGCTGCGAGACGGCGAAGGAGGCGATGGAATATGCCTCTCTTGGGGTTGACACTGAGAGCTCTCGGTGGAGACTCTGCAAGTATCATTGCGGTGTAGCATTTTGCTGAGAACACCAGGGTGACGACCGTGACGGACGCAACACGGTCAGCAGTAAAAAATGTATTCGCAGCGGGTAAGTGCCTCGTAAAAGCGTTGGCAAGGCGTGGGAAAGGATCTGCGCGTCTGAGCGTCGTGCCTGCGTATAATTTTGGGGCACTATGTAAACTGCATGTCGATCCACACTCCCTAAGCTTTGTATGAATGCTGACACAATACATGCACGTGGAGTGGCCGAACGGTCAGTGGGTTGTCTAGGGGTTGCAACGCGGCTTGCGCTTTCACGTGCGCGGGTAAGGTCACGAAAACCGCCAGTGAATAAGAAGTGGTGAATGTCGATGTGGGGCAGAGCCGCTTTTCGGGTCCAGCGCTAGGCGAGTTTTCGCTGCAAGCAGACCAGGAACAGGAACCAATTAGCCTGGAGCGAACTGCACGGCGAGACGTTGTATGCGTGCTTTTCAGCGAGTAGGTGGCGCGTACTCAAGCGCATGCTAACGTGCGCTGAGATCTGGCGGAAAAGGCGTTTAGCTGTGAGAGGTGTTGGAATGGCTCCGAAGGAACCAGAAATGCGACGAACTGACCTACACCTCAGAAAATTTGGTTTACGTATATTTTAGTGGCAATGTGAGTAAATCGCTATCGTGCTTGAGCATTATTCATTGCTAGTTTTTGTTGCCCCAAGGTCTGCGTTTGGAGTAGGCGGCGAGCCGCTGTTGAGGAAGACGCAGCGAAGAAGCCTGACCGTGAGGGGACGTCGAGAAGGGAGCCTCGAAGGCTGCTAAGCACATGTGACGTTCTATCTCTACATGGGCGCTTTGTACGAAGTATGCTTGTGTTGTTGAAGACGATGTAGATGCCGCCTGCTGCCCCGCAGAGCAGACGTTGGATTTCAATGACCTTGTGCTATCTGTTCCTCTGCAATGTGTGCCTGTCAACACAATCAATTTGGATGACATATATTTGTGTCAAGGCGCGCACCCAGCTGTGTTCTGTAGTATTGGGTCGGCTGACAAAATTTTGAGCGCCTACGAGTATGCTCATGCTGCTACTCTGAAACGCACTGTCGTAAATACTGGTTTCACATGGTTTTGTCACGCGTGAGCCTAGCCAGAAGAAAATCGAGAACGCAGAACGTTAAGCAAATAAAGGCCATACACTGCTGCAACCTGTCACTACCGTAGAAAGGGTTGGGCGTTTTTATTCCGTGCAAAGTGGGCTTCTCACTTCAACGTCCGTGCAAAGTGGGCTTCTCACTTCAATGTCAATCCGCCCTGCACGTGGAAAGCCTTAGTAGAAAACAAACCCTATGCAGGAAAGAGGAAAGGCTACTTACCCCGAACAATTATAACATTCTCTGGCTGAAATCCGTTATTTAGATCTAATGTGAAGACAAGTACAGTTTTCGCTTGTATCGGCAGTTCTTCGCGTGCTCGGTCTGCAATGATTTGTAGCAGGTGAGCTTGCTCTGGCGAGTGCATGCGCAGCCCTTACCGCATAACGCGAAGAATACGTTTTATTCTGATAAGGCTATATAGGTACCGTTTCGACCAGTTTACTGAATTATGCATTAGGGCTTCTCTTTATCTGCGTGTGCGAGAGATATTTCTGCGTGCATGTAATAGTACGGTATAGTAAGATACTGTCGCCAAGTTCTTTCAGACTTCGGTGGCGGGCTTTTAAAATGTTTCTGACCATTGACTTAAACCTAGGCATGGCATTTACCGCATTGGCTTCAATATTTCAATCTTTAACATCCGTACTCAGCAAAGCAATGCTTGTATTCATGGTTTTTTCTATCATGCAGATTATATATTCGTTGACGCTTTTGCACGATTCAGGGCTACTATGCTCCTCACAGTGTGCTGGGACAATCTGCCACTCATGTTGTACGCTGCGAACTGAAAATATTCGGATTCGTTTTCTACAAAACCAAACGCCCACCAGCAATGCCAGTACAACGCTGTTATAACTGAAAACGAAACAATGAACACGGACAAAGGTTCAGCGGGACGGGCTAACAGCGAAAGCGCCAAGGAATAGGCCGCACACTTGAGATTCATGGAATACTCTCTAGAATTTACGGTTCGGGTTTACAACCTGCCCGAGGACAAAACCAGACTTTCAAAACCCAACTACCCATTAGCTTATAGTCTTCAGGGTGCAGCTACTGCGGATTAGGGTTTAGGATTCAGGACTTAGGGTATAGGGTTTTAGGGCTTAGCGTTTAGGGTTTAGCGTTTAGGTTTAGGGTTTAGGGTTTAGGGTTTAGGGTTTAGGGTTTAGGGTTTAGGGTTTA
>NW_013545565.1:0-7489 GCF_000499545.2 Eimeria tenella
GTTCGCCATGAACTCCGAGGCCCTGGGGGCCCTCGATTGCTCCTGCTGGCGTGTTGGGGGGCCCCTTCGAGTCTGGGGGGCCCTCTGAGGATTTTAAATGGTGAAAAAAAGGGAAAAAAAGATTAAAAATGGGTTTAATGGCTCAAATTGAAGTGGAAGTGGCAGAAGGCGCGCGCGGGCGCAGCAGAAGCCACCAAGGATGGCTGCAGCGCGGGGAGGGCCGCTGGGTGGATTCTTTCGGGATTTGCTGCTCTCTGAGGAAATAAAAGACGAAATTTAATTCTAAAACTAAATCTAAAAAGGAAAATTCGAGAAAATTCACCGAAAATAAAACTGAACGGAGTCGCGCCGCCGCAGCCACAGCGACCACTGGCACGCGGTGTCCGTACACCGCAGGGCTTCACAGATGCTTATTGAAACGGCGGGATAAAATGCGGAGTTTTTCAAAGGAAAGCTTTTAATTCCTTCTAATTTTCAATTATGATGCATAAATTCAAAGTTTTAACGAGTGGGACTGCAGTTTTCGCGCGGAACCTGCGCATACACTCGAGAGCACCTGCAGATACACCGCAAGATGGCCGCAGCGCCCGCGCCCGCGGGGCCGCCAGCGAAAGCCACTGCAAAATTGCACTTAATTTACCATTTAATTGTTTTTATTTTCAAATATAAACCCTTTTAATCCATTTTTCCGGCATTTCCCCTCTTTCTGCAGCTCTAGACTGCCCCGACGTCACCCCGCTTGTCACCTGAGCCCCTCGCTCTGTCTGGGCCCTAAAGCGCCGGCTGCAGCTTTTGCTGCAGCAGCGCAGCAGCAACAGCAGCAGCAGCAACAGCAACAGCAGCTTTTGTTTCTTTCCACTTCAGACAGAAGTGCCCGCGGGGTGTTGAGCTTCCAAATTTAATCTTGAAAAAGCTAAAGAGGGACAGAAGAAAGAAATGCAAATACCCCAAAAGTCCCATCAACTCGAATATTTTATAATATAAATTAACATAAGTATAAATATAAATATAATAGATATATATAAACATATATATATGTATATACGTATATATATATACATTAAATATAGATAAATATGTGTATTTATATGTATAATTCTTTTGGAGTCTTATTTGTTATAATATATATATATTTATATTAATGGCAAACAAGAAATTTATTTAAATTTATTTTTTTAAAATGGTCAGATCTGTTTTTTCTTTTTGAAGTGTATGAATGCACTCCAGGTGTCTGTACACCTCAGCACCTCAGCGCAGCAGAGCCTCCCTGCTGCTGTCCCCGCAGCTAAACTCTAAACCCTAAACCCTAAACCCTAAACCCTAAAACCGTAGGCCCTAAGCCCTAAACCGTAAACCCTAAACCCTCGCTAGGGAGCCCTTGGGGCCCTCTTTAGTGAGCTTAACTGTTATTGAGGAAACAAGGGATATTTTTTGTTTGTTTTTAGTTGATTTATTTCTTTCTTCAGAAGTAAATGGGTTTTATTCTTTTATTTCTCTAATTTCTTTAATTTCCTTAATTTCTTTTATTTATTTTGCTTCTTTAAAGGTCAAATGCCTTCTATTTCGTTTAGGGGTGGAGGGCCAGCAGCGCACAAGAGCCCTTCAGATTTTGCTGCGTGGCTAGAGGGCAGCAACGGGAGCAGCAGCAACAGCAGCAGCAGCAATGGTAAAAGGAGCAGCAGCAGCAGGGCAGTTCCAGCAGCAAGGAATCAATCAGCAGCGCCAGCAGTAGCAGCAAACAGCACTCCTGCGGCAGCAGTTCCATAGAACAAGCAGCGGCACAGACAATTGCAGCAGCAGCAGCAGCAGCAAACAATCGGACCTTCTGGGACCTTCTGGGTGTAGCCAAAGCCCTAGTGCTGCTGTTGCTGCTTCTACTGCTTCTGCTGCTTCTGCTCGGTATTGCCTGTGCTCCGCTACTCCTGCTGCTGCTGCTGCTTCCGCTGCTGCCGCTGCTGCTGCCGCTGCTACTGTTGCTGCTGCTGCTGCTGCTGCTGCTTGTGGGCGCGCGCCGTAGAAGCCATTAGCCGCAGCTTTGGGAAACATAAATTCCCAAAAAAGAATTAAAATTAAAATGGCATTAAAAGAAAACAGAAGTTCTTTTGATTGCAGTTTAGTGAAAAGAAAGTCATTTTGGAATAGTTCTGCTGTGGCACTATCGCTGCTGCTGCTGCAAATGGGTTTTCTGTTTTGTTCCTGAATTTAATTTGACACAAAAATGAAAATAAATAAAATATTAATATAAATAAATGCAAAGAGATGAAATTTGCTGCAGCAGCAGCAGCTAACTGTGGGTGGCTCGTTCCCGCTCCTCGGGTGTACGTACACCTCGGCGCGGCGGCGCCGGCGGCTCCTCCTGCGTTTTGCGGCGAATTAAATAAATAAAATTTTAAAATTGTTGCATTTGAATTATGAATTGAATTTGTCTTTTTATTTGATCCAGATCTGCAGCAAAAGGGCCTTGGCTCGACCGCTCCTGATGTGGCAGCAGCAGCAGCAGCAGCAGCAGCAGCAGCAGCCACAGGCGAGGCTCGCTGGGCGCCTTGCAGGTTAGAAGCAGCAGCTGAATTAAACTGCTGAAAACGAAAAGTAAATGAAGCATTAAGGCTTGGGATTGGGAGAGTGCTTGTGCTGCTGCTGCTGCTGCTGCTGCAGCAGCAGCATCGCTCGGGGGCTCCAGGGGTCCTCCTTTCTCGTTTGGGGCTTTTCTTCCACCGTTTTCCCGCATTCTTCCCCTCCAGTTGTTTTATTTTAATTTATAATTCGAATTTGAAGGTCTAAAACGGCCAAAAGGTCGCACAGGGCCTCTAATGCAGCAGTTGCGACTATGGGGGCACCGCAGCAGCAGCGTGGCTCCCTCGTGGGGCCTCGGGGGCCCCCCTTTTCCCCTTTTTCTTTTCTTCTAATCTTTCTCTATTTGATTTTGTCTCCTCTTGTCTTTTTGCCAATCTTGGGGGGCCCCAGCGGCGTGTCGTTTGCTGCAGCAGGGCCTGCGGATCGCGGCTCCCCTGCTGCTGCTGCTGCGGATCCTTCTGCTGCTGCTGCTGCTGCTGCAGCCGCCCCTGCAGCTGCTTCTGCTGCCGCCCTTCCCGGAGGGGCTGGTGCAGCGGCAGCTGCAGCGCCTGCTGCGGCCCCCGCTGCTGCTTCGGCCGCAGCTCCCGCTGCAGCTGCGGCTGAACCCCGCGCTGCAGCTGCTGCTGCAGCTCGCGCTGCACCTTCTGCTGCAGGCGCTGCTGCAGGCGCTGCTGCGGCGCCTGCCGCAGCCGCTGCTGCAGGTGCCGGCGCAGCAGGAGCTGCAGCAGGAGGCGCAGCAGCCAGCAGCGCGGGGGCGGGGCGGCCGCGCTCGCGGACAGCAGCAGCAGCAGCAGCAGCAGCAGCAGCAGCAGCAGTGCGGACGCCGCCGGGGAGCGTGGCGGAGGCGGAAGCAGCAGCAGCAAAGTGGGTCTGCGGGCCAGACACAAACCTTTATTTCTTTATTGCAAATCCCACTTCTGGGGATCGACTTGGGGAGAAGTTTTTGAAAAGATTGCCCTTGGGAGCAGCAGCAATTGGCTGCAGCAGCGTGATGGTCTTTTCGCAGAAAGATGCTGCTTCGATGTCTTTGGCGCTGCGCTACATCGCAGCAGCAGCAGCAACTCGCGAGCTGCTGCACCTCGGCCGCCAGCAGCGGGAAGCAGCAGAAGCAGCAGCAGCAGCAGCAAAGGCGGCAGCAAAGCTGCAGAAGGCGCGGGCTGCTGCAGCGGGCGGCGGCGCGGGCGCCGCCGCTGCTGCTGCGGGGGCGGAGGAGGCCGCTGCTGCAGCAGCAGCAGCAGCAGCAGCAGCAGCAGCAGCAGCAGCGGGAGGCGCAGCAGCAGTGCCGCTCTCGGACCGCGTGCGCGTTATTGCTGTTGGAGGCGACGGAGCGTTCAACGGAATGCTGCAGTCTTTGAAGAGTTTCAAACTGGTGGAAAACGAAAAAGAAATAAATAAAAATAAAAAAAATAGAAATAAAACTTTCCAAAATATCAACTTGAACTTCGTTGCTGCTGGCATTGTGCCCTCCGGCACGGGAAACGACTGGGCCAATTCTTACGGCTGGACCCGGGCCAGTTTCCCCCGCAAAAACCCTCTCCGCAGAAAAAAGTAATTAATTGATTGATTAATTAATTAATTAATTAATTAATTAATTAATTAATTAATTAATTTGTTGTTTTGGTTTGGTGGCTTGTTTTGGCGTTTTTTCGAGGGGTCTGCTGCTGCTGCAGCCGCCTGGCTGCTCCAAACCCTAAACCCTAAACCCTAAACCCTAAACCCTCAAGAGCCCCTAACTCCTAAACCCTAAAGCCTGCTTGTAAACGCGAGACCCTGAAACCGTAAACCCTAAACCCGAGATCTCAGTCTGTGAGCGCTGACCGCCGCGAAACCGCAAACCCTAAACCCTAAACCCTAATTTGGGGTTTGCGCGCGTTGCTGCAGCTTCACGCGGCTGCTGAACACTCTGGAGTCTTCGGTGTTGGCGCAGCACGACTGCTGGAAAGTAACAGTAGCAGCAAAAAAAGGGTTTAGGGCTTTTAGTGCTGCAGCGCAGCAGCTGCAGCAACTTGGCCCAGACCGCCACGGCAGCGAACTCAAGAAAACCTTCTTCATGAGCAACTACTTCAGCCTCGGGTCCGCGAGGGTTTAGGGTTTAGGGTTTAGGGTTTGGGGTTTGGGGTTTGGGGTTTAAGGTTGGGGAGGGACGCGGGCGTGGCGCTTAGGGTGGGGAGGGCCTCGGGTTGAGGGTTTAGGGTTTAGGGTTTAGGGTTTAGGGTTTAGGGTTTGTGTGGGCAGGTTCGAGGGTTTGGTGGGCACGGACTTCGACCGCGTGCGGGGCTCTTCGCGTTTGTGGAACCGGGGGGTTTATTTCTTTTTGTTTTTGCGCCATTTAAAAACAAAACCCTTTTTATGTTCTCGAATTGACACAATTTATTCTTTCAATCCAAACTTTGTTGCTCTCCTCAGCAACAGCAGCAGATACACCCGAGTCCCCTCGCTCAAGCGTGAGCTCCCGGTGTACATACACCTCAAACTGCCCCCGGTTTGCTGCTGCTCTCTTCGTTTATTAGCATCATCATTTATTTATTTATTACTTATCCACATATTATTTATTTGTTTATTTATTTTGATTTGTTTTTTGTTTGCTTTGCTGCTGCTGGGTGTGTGTGGCCACTTTGGGTGTTTCTTTGCTGCTGCTGCTGCTGCTGCTGCTGCGAGTGCAGCAGCAGAAGTGCATTTTTGATTTTTTGGGGAATAAATATCTCCTTTTTCCGCGAAAACGTTCGGCTTGTTTGTCCTTTAATTTCCCAACTATATTTTCTGTTTATTTGTCTTCAATTGCATGCAAAAGAGCTCTTTTCAAACATTATTTCCTTCTTTTTGCGCATGCAGCCTGCGTCTCCATCACCTTCATGAACTCCCTCACAATGTTCGGGGGGATCAAAATGTGGGGCCCCTCCATGAAGGTGGGCCTCGAGCCCCCTGCGGTTCTTTCGGGGCTCCTGGGGGCCCCCCAGGGGGCCCCCCAGGGGGCCCCCCAGAAAGCTCCCGAGGGGGCCCCTGAGGGGGCCCCTGAAGGTGGCGGTGGTGCTGCTGCGGGGGCCCCCGAAGGAGCAGCGGAGGGGATGGCGGCTGGGGAGGGGTCGCCCAGAAAGCCTGCAGCAGCAGCAGCAGCAGCAGCAGCAGCAGCAGACTATTCTTTGTATTTAAAGGAGCTGCTGGCAGCTCGCCAAGACCCTGGAGATGGAAAGGTGGAAGTTTTCTCCATGGGGTCCACTGTGGACTATGTGCAGGCCCAAGCTGTGGGTTTAAACTTTTTAATTCTTTTTCTTCTTTTGCCTTCTTTTTTGTTTTTTTCTTTTTTGTTCTTTTTGCTTTCTTTTTCTTTTTTGTTCTTCTGCATTATCTTTGCATTCTTTTCTGTTATTTTTCCATTCTTCTTACAGTTTTTCTGCTTTTTTTGCATTTTTCTGCTTTTTTTGGATTTCTTTTTGGATTCTTTTTTGTTCTTTTTGCATTTTGAGCTTTTTATTGCACGAGTGTCTCGCAGCAAAACAAATTAAAGGTTTAGGCCCCGCGAGGGGGACCGAAAAACATGAGATGCTGCTGCTGTTGCTGCTGCTGTTGCTGTTGCTGCTGTTGCTGCTGCTGCTGCTGCAAGCTGGGCTTTTTTTTGTTTTGGCTGCAGCTGAGTATGCGTGTGTCTTTTTGTTTTTTTTTGTTTTTGTTTTAATTCATCGTTTTGTCTAATGTTTCCTGTCATTTGTTTCACTCCGTGGATCTGTTTAAGTGCTACATTTAATTGGAACAAAACGAGCAAAGTAAATAAATAAAAAGAATTAAATCTGGCGCATGCATGCAGAGGCGCTGGGGTGTACGTACAGGTGGGAGCCAACGCGGCGCAGCGGCTGCTGCAGGGAAAAGGTCCATTTTTTGTGACTTTTAAAGATGAAGAAGAAAAAGAAATGCCAATTCAAGTGGATGGAGAGTTTTATTTAGTTGGTGGGATTGAAAGTGTGTTGGTGCAGCGGCTGGGGGCGTTCGGAGTGCTGCAGTATGTGCAGTAGTTCTTTTTAGTGCAGAAAAATAAAATTAAAATTCAAAACTCCCGAAATAGCTTTTCCCGGGACTTTTGGCGCTTTTCCGCGCATGCAGGTGCATGCACACAGCCCCGAAGCACCTGCATGCGCTTGCATGCGTTTGCATGCGCTTGCATGCGCTTGCATGCGCTGGAGATGTTTATGTGGGGAAAAGCTCCTTAAATGTATATATCCGTTATGTACATTTGTTTTATATTCCATCTAATATATGCATTTCCATCCCGGGACAAATAGAATTCAAAAGTCTTACTTGCACAAACGCGAATTCGCTTTCCATTTTTGGAGTGTATGTACACCCCGCGCGAAGTGCACGCAACGTCTGCGGTGTACGTACACCGCAGAAGGCGCAGCCAACTGCATGCGCATGCACCAGAGCTTCATAAAGACACTTCGGAATTAAACTGCAGAAAGTGCATGCAGAATTAATTTAATTGAATGCTTATTTCGGCTTTTGGCGCGTTTTGAATTTATTTCCAACTTCTTTCCAGGGGAGTTCCGGGATTCCTCGTTTGCACATGTTTGCCGCGGAAATCCAATTAATTAACAATTGATTCATAATTAATTAATTAATTGTTAATTGGTTAATAATTAATTGTTAATTAATTGTTAAATGCAAACTGCAAAGAAGACCCGCGCGCAGAACAGGTTAGAGAGCTGCGGTGTACATACACTTGTACACACCTGGTGTATATTTTGTACATTTTCGATTTATGGAAAGTTCATTTTATTATATTTATTTTACATATATAATATATATATTTATTTATATATTTATTAAGATTTATATTATATATGTAATTTATTTATAATACTCTGCATATGTGTAAAGAGGCAAAAAGTACTTTGTTCAAACGAGGTGTACGTACACCCCACAG
>NW_013545566.1:0-1569 GCF_000499545.2 Eimeria tenella
CTGTTTGGGGGCCCCCAACAAGGGGGCCCCCAAACAGCCAAATCAGTTCTTCGCTCCCGGCTCTAAGGGCTAGAGCTGCCAAGCCTGGGGTCCCCCGGGGCCCCTATACCCTCTACAACCTAGGGGCCCCTGGGGGCCCCTTTAGGGACCCTAGGAGGGCCTCAAGGGGCCCCCAGGGGCCCCGAGCTGCCTTTAAATCATATAAACTTTAAGAGGCCCCCAGGGGCCCCGAGCTGCCTTTAAATCATATAAACTTTAAGAGGCCCTGAGGGCTTCCAAGGCGCTGAGGCGCTGTGGGGCTCTGAGTGCCCTGGGGGCCCCCCCGTGGGGCCCCCGTTGGTTTGAAACATAAAATGGGGACTGAGGGCCCCCGTTAAAAAGAAAACTGACTGCTTTCTGCTGCTGCTTCTGCTGCTTGCTGCTGCTTTCTGAGCCCCTGCTGCAGCAGCAGCAGACACAAACCTTTAGGCGCTGCACCCGCAGCAGCACCCAAGAGTGCCACAAACAGCCAAAAACGCATTTGGGGGCCCCCTGGGGGGCCCCCAGGGGCCCCCCTTAGGGACTCCCAGCGGAAAGGCCCTAGTAGGGGCCCCCCTTATAACTAGAACCTCTAGTGAGTTTACCAAAAGGGCACCTGGGGCCCCCCATGGGGGCCCCCCAAAGGGCACTTTTATGCCCCTTAGGGGGCCCCTCAGAAGCCCCTCGCAAGCCGAAAGGCGCGGCTCAACAGACGGCCCCTGGGGGCCCCTGAGGGGCCCCCTGCAGACCCTGGAGGGCCCCCAAAGAAGGTCCCCTGGGGGCCCCCAAAGGCCCCCTTGGGTCCCCTAAAGGCCCCCTGGGTGCCCCTGGAGGCCCTATGGGGGCCCCTGGAGGCCCCCTGGGGGCCTCCTCACGGCCTTCAGGGGCCCCTAAGGGGGCTCCTTTAGGGGCCCCTTTAGGGGCCCCCTTACGGGCCCCTGAAGCAGCAGGAATGTTTATTCAGCAACTTCCCAATTGCCGCAGGTCTTTCGGACTTTGCCCTTGGCCTCGAGGGCCTCGAGGGCCCTGAGGAGGCCCTGGAGAGTTGTGGGGAGAGTGTCATTTTGCTGCTGCTGCTGCTGCTTCAGCCGCAGCAAAATGAGGGCTGTGGGTGCAGCACGAGTCGCAGCGCATGCAATGCGGCCAGCCCTTTCTCTCAGGAAGTTCAGGATGAAGGCTTCGCACGCCGGAGACACAGCAGCAGCAGCAGCAGCAGCAGCAGCAGCGGACGGAGAGCCATCCTGGGGGGATACTTCCCCCCCCCGCTCCAGCTTGCTGCAGTCCCCAGCCAGCCCCAACCCCAGGGGGGCCCCCCCCTTGCTGCTGCAGGGGCCCCCCAGCAGCAGGCTGGGGGGCCCCCCTGCTGCTGCTGCTTCTGCCTTTAAAGAAGAAAGACACAAGTCTTCTCCCTGGGCAAAATGAGAGGGGCCTTCTGCTGCAGCAGCAGCTCCAAGAGGCCCCGACTCATCCCCTGCACTGCTGCTGCTGCCCTCACCAGCAGCAGCAGCAGCAGCTGCAGCTGCAGCAGCAGCGGGGGCCGGAGGGGGTGGG
>NW_013545567.1:0-3033 GCF_000499545.2 Eimeria tenella
CGGGGGTGCGGGGGCCCCCGCAGCGTCTGCTGCGGGGCCCTCGCTGGGAGCAGCAGCAGCAGCAGCAGCAGCAGCTGGCTCCCAGTCCACCTTTTCGTACGGGGGGTTGGGGGCCCCCAAGTTAACCACTCGAGTCCAGCCAACGACGGGGCCCAAGAGAGAAGGGGGCAGGGGGGGCCCCCCAAACGCAGGGTCTATGAACTTGGGGGGCCCCTCGGGGCCCTCGGGGGCCCCCTTCCACTCGAAGGGCCCCCTGAGCTCACTTGCCGGGGTGTATGTACACCCCACTTTTCGACGCGAATAGGCAGCAGGCACTTCAGCAAAACCCTCGGGTTTGTTCTGGGGTTTGAGGGGCTCCTGGGGTACGAATTGGAGGCCCCCGGGGGCCCCCTCCTCGGGGGGTGGGGGGGACCCCTTGGGGGGCCCCCCGGAGTGACCCTTGCGTTCTTCGCCCCTGTGGGAGCTCATCTGGGGTTTTTGTGCAGCTCAGCAGCAACTAAACCCCTTTTGTTCAATCAAATCCATTTAATGCAACTTTTGTTGCATTAAATGCAAAAATGCGGAAAAACAAATGCGAAAAAGCTGCAGGCCGGGGCGTTTCAGCTGTCTAGACACCGCAGCCCCCGGGGGCCCCCCGAGGTCACTTCGAAAGGGCCCCCGAGAGCCTCGCCGCGATCTGTACCCTTTTTTTGTTTGCTGCTGCAGCAAAAATAAATAAATAAAGTAATATTCGAAAGAAACAAATCTTTATGCCGCAGACAGACTCCAGGCCGCCGCTGCTGGGGGCCCCTCCGGTGTGTATCGGGGGCCCCCCAAAAGGCCGTTTCTCCTCCACTGCCGCGGCTTAAATCCTCAGCTTTTCAATTTATAAATTAAATATTAAAAAATAAATTTAAACTTCTTTTTTAATTGCAATCGTAGACCCCCAAAAGTGCGAGGTGACCCCGGCAGCCGCTGTCCAGCCCACAGGTGATTGGATGCGAAGCTGCATCTAGCCGTTGAAAATGTTTGAAATTCGTTTAAATAGTGCAATTAAATACTTTAAATGATTTAAATAATAATATTTAATGCATTTTTACTTGCTTTAAGACAGAATTCGCAACAAAATAATTGCTTCTGTCCAAGAATAACCCGTCATGCAGAAGTGGAAAACTCTTGCAAGTTCTCAGGTGTACGGACACCCACAGAGCGGCAGCGAAGGCACTTTTTTGAAAAGCGCCAAAAGACGCGCATGCACTTAAACGTCATAAATATTATAAAATAGATCTTACTATCATAAAAATGATCATAAATATATATCACAAACAGGGAATATAGATGTCTAGGGGTCCCCTGGGGCCCACCGTAACTATAGCCACCCTAAGTAAGCTGCTACGTAGCCACTTGGGGCCCAAGGGGCCCCCTAGCGGCCCTCAGGGGCCTTCTTTGGGGCCCTCAGGGGCTTTATTTGGGGCCCTGAGGGGCTTTATTTGGGGCCCTCAAGGGCCTTTTTCCGGGCGCTGAGGGGCCCCAAAACTGTGGGGGCCCCAACGCCGCGTCAGGGGGCCCCTAGGGCCTCCTGTGGGGGCCCCAGAGGTGTCCACGAGGGCCCCCAGTGCCTGCTGGCGGGGCCGCAGGGGGCCCCCAAAGGAGCCTCCTGGGGCCCCCACAGGGGCCCCTAGGGTGTGGGGGCCCCAGGGGCCTTCTTTGGGGGCCCTAGGGGCTCCAGGGGACTCAGGGGGACCCTAGGCCCTCCTGTAGGGGCCCCTGGGGCCTCCTTTGGGGGCCCTCATGGCGCTGTGAGGGGTTTTTGTTTGGGGTTTGGGGGCCCCTTAGATAAAGGGGTCTTCGAGCTTGAGAAGAGTGTTGGGGTTTTGCTCTCTGCGTGCGCAAAGGCCGCAGCAGCCCTCACCTTCAGCAAACCCCAGCCCGCGCCAAACCCTAAACCCTAGCAAACCCTAAACCCTAGCAAACCCTAAACCCTAGCAACCTTAAACTCTGAAGCAGTGCTACTCCGGGCTCAGTGCAGCTCAAGCGCGCACGACATCTAGGGGCTGCGGGCCTGCCTTTCGCAGGCTTCGTCACCTAGGGTTTAGCGTTTAGGGTTTAGGGTTTAGGGTTTAGGGTTTGCCTGAAGCGGTCGGCCTGCTGCTGCGTGACGTGGGTTTGGGGGAGAGTGATGCACTTGAGGGCGGGGTGGGAAGCAGCAGAAAAAGGCAGCAAACAAGCCCCAGTGATTTGCATGCAGCGGCTCAAATGAAAAAACTCTAATCGATTTAAATTTGCTGCAACTGCCAAAACCCCCGCGTCCGACTGCGCAGCAGCACACAGCTTTTCGAGGGCTTTCAGGCGAGGGGTAACACCGAGGGTCTAGGGTTTAGGGTTTGGGGTTTCGGGCTTAGCGTTTGGGGTTTAGGGTTTAGGGTTTGGGGTTTACCGTCCGCGTGCCGTCTAGGCGAAGGCTCCGCAGCCTCCTGCACCCCTGGGCCACCTGCGGGCGCAGCGCAGCGACTCCCCAGCCAGCCCCGCCCTAAACCCTAAACCCTAAAACCCAAACCCTAAACCCTAAACCCTAAACCCTAAGCCCTAAACCCTAACCGTGAGCCCAGGCGTCCGACCGTAAACCCTAAACCCTAAGCCCCAGCCGTCCACGCCGAGCCCGGCGCCCACCCGCGGAACGCGTCCGCAAACCCCAAACCCTAAACCCCAAACCCCAAACCCCAAACCCTAAACCCTAAACCCTACCGCGGCGATGCCGGGGTCCGCGAGTTGGGAACACTTGGAGAGCGAAAGCCTCCGCAGAAAAGGACAAGCTGCTGCCAAAACACTCAACCCTAAATCTGTTAACTTGTCGTTGCGGTGCAGCGCCAACTCCTGCAGCGAAAGGCCCACGCTGCTGCTCAGCGCCAGCAAAGACGCGTCGCTTATCCTAAGCAGCAGCAGCAGCAGCAGCAGCAGCAGCAGAGTAGCAGGAGAGGCAGCATTAGGGTTGTAGCAGCAGAAGAGTAAAAGAAGCAGCAGCAGCAGCAGCAGCAGCAGCAGCAGCAGCAGCAG
>NW_013545568.1:0-1499 GCF_000499545.2 Eimeria tenella
CTGCCCCCCCCTTCCCCTCCTTCCCTGCTGCTGCTGCTGCTGCTGCTGCTGCTGCTGCTGCTGACCCCGTCCGCAGCATAGCCAAGTAGTCGCTGCCCAAGTGCAAAATGGGGGCCCCTGCTGGCAGCAGCTGGGCGGGCAGCAGCGCCTGGGAAGTCAGGGGCACCATGCAGCAAGGGAACATGCTGCTGCTGCTGCTGCTGCTGCTGCTGCTTTTGTCCAGGAGCAGGCTGCTGCTGCTGCTGCTGGGCACGTCTGCAGCAGCAGCAGAGGGGCCGCAGATGCCCTCCACGCCGTGCTGAAGGAAGGCCAGCGCATCCTGAAATGCAGCAGCAGCAGCAGCAACAGCAGATAGTAGCAGCAGCAGCAGCTAGCAGCAGCAGCAACAGCACCAACGGTAACAGCTGTTGAAAACAGCAGCAGCACCGACAGCTATGGCCCACAAGAAGAAGTAGCAGCAGCAACAGCTATAGATCTGCAGCAGAGCCGAAGCAGCAGCAGCAGCAAGTCTGCAGTCTGCGCGTAAACCCTAAACCCCAAGCCCTAAATGCCAAGGGTCTCGCCGTGTTTCCTCTCACAGCCAGCTTTCTAAACCCTAAATCCTAAACCCTAGACCCTAAACCCTAAACCCTAAACCCTAAACCCTACCTCCAAAACCCTCAGGTGGTTGACGAGTTCCTCCTTTGCCCTTTGCTGCTTCTCCAGCTGCCGCCGCGCCTGCAGCTCCGCCATCTTCTGAGGGCCCCCAAGGGTTTAGGGTTTGGGGTTTAGGGTTTAGGGTTTAGGGTTTAGAGGTGGGCCCAGGTCTTCACGTAGGGCCCCTCCATTTAACTGTGAACAGCCAGAAGTAAAGTACTCCCCTGCAATTTAGCAACTAGGGTTTAGGGTTTAAGATTAGGGTTTAGGGTTTAAGATTAGGGTTTAGGGTTTAGGGATCGAAGCCTTAGGGTTTGATGCTCTGGCTGCACGGCACGCACTATAAGGTTTAGGGTTTAGGGTTTCGCGCCGAGGGTTTAGGGTGTAGGTTTTAGGGTTTATCTTCCTCAAGCAAACCCTTTCAGATTCTATTTCTTTGCTGCAGCAGCCGAAACCCCAGGGCCTCGTGGGGCCCCTAAGGGCCCCCAGGGGGCCCCCAGGGGCCCCCAGGGGCCCCTGAGGCCCCTGGGGCCCCCGGGGCCCCCAGGGGGCCCCACAGTGTAGAGTCCCGTGGGCTGTGGAAAGCTTTTAAAAATCTTGTGTGGGAAACCCTAAACCCTAAACCCTAAACCCTAAACCCTGAATCGAGGCTGGGGAAGAGATCGGCCTCGCTCCGTCTTGAGTGGCGAAGGGATCGGCAGCAGCAGCAGCTGCAGCAGCAGCAGCAGCAACAAGAGTCAGCAGTTATTTACGTGCACATCAGAGAGTCCCCTTTCGGCCTGCTGCTGCTGCTGCTGCTGCTGCTAATTCAGTTGGTGGCTGTGAAGCGCCGCGGCTTTAGGGGCAGCAGCAGCAGCCGCTGC
>NW_013545569.1:0-1516 GCF_000499545.2 Eimeria tenella
TGTGTCCTGCTGGGGGCCCCAGCAGCAGCTGCTGCTGGGGGCCCCCCGCATTGGGAGCAGCAGGGGGGCTCCCAGCAACTTGCGGGCTTTTGGAGGTCTTTTTTTCCTTTTTTTCTTTTCTTCTTTCTTTCTCTTCTCTAGGGACCCCAGAGTCCCGTAATCCATAAAATAAAGTATTCATTCATTTATTTCTTTTTCTCCTACTGGCCTTTTCCTGCAGCTGCTGCTGCAGCTCCCAGGGCCACTCAGCGGGGGCCCTGTGGGGCCCCACAGCTGCTCCCCAGGGACCCCTCGCCACCCCACTTGGGGCCCCCCTTGGGGGGCCCCCGTGCAGCAAAATGAGCCACCCGGAAGCCCGCCAGGGGCTGTGGGGGCCCCCTTGGGGGCCCCCTTGACTTCAAAGAAAAGTCTTCGCATTTCATGAAGTCCTGGGGGCCCCCAAGCCCAAAAGTCCAAAAGGCCAAAGAACCCCCTTTCTGCATTAATTTGTTTATTGCTTGAAAGTAATTATATTTAAATCTGAAGAAATAAATATATATTATATTTCAATATCCTATTTCTGTATCAATTTGTGTATAACTTGGAAATAATTATATTTATACAAAAAATAAATGAAGATAAATAAATGAATATGTATTTCATCATTTGTTTATGTGCATCATTACTCCCTATTTGCCACTCAGTGGAAGACTGCTGCTTTTTCCTACGAAGGGGCCCCCAGCCTAAAGAAAGCCAAAACCCTCCGGGGTCCCCCCTACTGGCAAAGGGGCCCCGCGAGCTGGGGGGCCCCAAGAGCAGCAGCAGCAACTTTAGCGGGGGCCCCGCTTGGGGGCCCCCTGCCCCTTTATGGGGCCTCGGAGGCCTTTCTGAGTGCAGCAAAAGGCCCTTGGGCCCCAATAAGACCTTTTGCTGCACTCTGGGGGCCCCACAGAAGGCCTGGGGCCAGGGGCTCTGGGGGCCCCCAGGTGGCTCAATAGGGCATTTTTGCATGCGTAAAATTTGGAGAAGTTTTGGGGCTTTGAGTGGCTTTAAAGAAAAACTCTTTAGGCCAAAAGAAGGGGCCCCCAGCCCGAGGCTGTCCGGGGGGCCCCCCTGTGTTATGCCTGGTGGTGCAGGCCCAGCTCGCTGCTTCCACTGTGTGTGTAGCTAGCTGTAGCTAGCTGCAGCTAGTTGTGGGCGTGGCTAGCTAGCTAGCTGGGGCTACGCCTAGCTAGCTGCGGGCAAATATAGCTAGCTGCTGCGGGCTCAGTAGCCCCGCAGCACTGCGTGTTAGGCGAACGCAGACAGAGGCAGCTCATCTAATTAAAAGTATTTCTTTTTAACTTATTAGTTTGTCTTGTGCATTTTTCTCTTTAATGCTAAGCCGTTTCTCAAGGGGCCCCCCGCCTGGGGGGCCCCCAGCAAGCCCCGAAGACCCCCCTGGAGCAGCAGCAGGGGGGCCCCGCAGCTGGGCCGGCTGGGGGCAGCAGGGAAGCCGCGAGGGCCCCCCAGGCAGCGTCGGGGGGCCCCCCCCGGG
>NW_013545570.1:0-1661 GCF_000499545.2 Eimeria tenella
CTGCAGCGGCAGCTGCAGCAGCAGCAGCAACAGCAGCGGCAGCAGCGTGTGTTCCCTATGGTGATGCTGCTAGTGTGTCTCGAGCCCGAGACCAACTTATTTGATCAGCTGCAGCTGCAGACAGCAGTGGAGACAGCGAGCGGCGTGCAGCTGCTGCGGCTGTCCCCGCAGCAGCTCTACGACTTGTGGCAGCAGCAGCAGCTGTTGCTGCTGCACCCCGATGGCAGCAGCAGCAAGTGGAAATCCGCCAGGGCAGCAGACGAGCCCTGCCCGCCCGCAGGCCGTCTGCTGCTCCGCAGCCTGCCTCCAGGCCGCGGCCCCCGCTGCAACTGCCCCCAGCAGCAGCAGCAGCAGCAGCAGCAGCAGCAGCAGGAGTCCAGCTGCTGCTGCTGCTTGCACGAAGTGTCGCTGCTGCTGCTGCGGTCGCTGTACTGCCCCAGCCACTACCCACACGAAGGCATTTGGCAGCTGAGAGAAATGCTGGAGGTCTCCGACGCAATTAAAGTCCCTTCAGTTGCTGCGCAGCTCGCGGGCACAAAGAAGGTGCAGCAGCTCTTCAGCAGGGACCTGCAGCAGCTCCTGCGGCTGCAGCAGCAGCAGCAGCAGCAGCAGCGGGGGTGCTCCGCTGCGTCCGCACAGGTAGAAGATGTCCTGCAGCGCTTCTTGCCCTGCCCAGCAGCAAGAGCAGCAGTTCGCGAAGTGCTGCAGCCCCACGTTGACCCTGCAGACACGCCTTTTCCAGCAGCAGCAGCAGCGCCCGCTGCAGCAGCAGCAGCAGCAGCAGCAAGCACCCCACTGGAAGCCTTGAGTCTAGCTATGGTCAAAGACGCTGTGGCTAACCCCCAGCTCTATTTGCTGAAGCCCCAGCGGGAAGGCGGGGGCAACAACGTGTGCGGGCCGCTGCTGCAGCAGCTGCTCTCGCGGCACCTTGCTGCTGCTGCTCCTGCTGCTGCTGCTGCTCCTCCTGGCGCCCACTCTGCTGCTACTGCTGCTGCGTCTGCCCCTGCTGCTGCTGCTGCTGCTGCAGGCCTTGCTGGGAAGGCCCCAGACAGGCTTCAGTCTTACGTCCTCGTGCGGCGCATGTTCCCTCCTGTGCTGCCTTCTTTGTGTTTGAGAATGGAAGCAGAGCAGCAGCAGCAGCAGCAGCAAGGGCTCTTTTCGTCGGTGCAGTGCCGAGCCATTGCAACTGTGGGGGAGCTGGGAGTTTTCAGTGCGTTTCTGTACTGCGGAGAAGGGCAGCAGCTGCTAAGCAGCAGCAACGGCAGCAGCAGCAGCAGCAGCAGATATGAGCTCAACGTCAGCTGCGGGACGCTGCTGAGGTCAAAAGCAGCAGCAGCAGATGAAGGTGGAGTTGCTGCTGGTTACGCCCAGCTGGACTCGCCTTTGCTGTTTGCAGGAGATGAGGCGTGGGCCCTTGTGCAGCAGCTGCAGCAGCTGGGAAGCACCTGGGCGTAACTGCTTGTGTCTTTCCTGCTGCTGCTGCTTCTGCAAAGGTCTGCCTGCGCTCTGCTGCTGCTGCTGCCACTGCTGCTGAGGAAGTCGCAGGTAGCGCAGCGAATGCGATATAAGGGCAGCAACAGCTGCCGCTGTTGCAGCCTCAGCAGCCTCTTGCAGCAGCAGTAGCAGTGGCAGCAGCAGCAGCAGCAGCAGCAGGCGCTGCC
>NW_013545571.1:0-1234 GCF_000499545.2 Eimeria tenella
TGCAGTCGGCTGCTGCAGCAGCAGCGCCGAAGCAGCAGCAGCAACCCGCCGCGCGCAGAGCTGAGGCAGCATCGCTCTTGCGTTGGGGGGCCCCTGCGGTGTCTATACACCTGAGGCCTGGTGGGGCCCCTCCTCCCCTGCCGCAGCTGGGGGGCCCCTGCTGCAGCAGCAGCAGTCTTGAGAAGCAGCTGAGGGGCCCCTGCTGCAGCAGGAGCAACCTTGCGAAGCTACTTGGGGGCCCCCAGGCTGCAGGGGCCCCCCAAGGGCTGAGCAAGACTGGTATTGGGTAGGGGCCCCCGAGCACAAGAGAGAGCTTGGGGGCCCCCCTGAGCTAAAGGAGGCTTCAGAATGTGCAGCAGCAAAAAGAAATGAATTAAAACCATTAAAATTGATAATTAATTGAGGAAGCAGAAGCAGCAGCAGCAGCAGCGCGTGCCGCTGCTGCGCTTAAGCGGAGCAGGGGCCCCCGGGGGCCCCCAGAACTTGGGGGGCCCCCAGCCTGGAGGGGGGTCGGGGGGCCCCCCAGTACCCAACAGGGGCCCCTTTTTGTACATTTTCTTTTCTTAAATTAAAAACTGTACAGAAGTTTTAGTTATTTGCTGCTGCTGCAGCACAGGAAGAGAGCAGCAGCAAGGGGCCCCGGGGGCCCCCCAGAAAACCCAGAGACGCGCTAGGGCCCCAGATGCGGAAGGCAGAGGCAGCAGCAGCAGCTGCTGCTGCTCCTCTTCTCGCAGCACTGCTGCTGCTGCTGCTGCAGGCCTGCTGCGGCTGCAGTGCACACCAGCAGCCGGCCACGCAGCAGCTGCTGCATTCCCAGGCAGCAGCAGCAGCAGCAGCAGCAGCGCCAGCACAGTCCACAGCGCAGGCCTTCCTGCTGCGCCAGCCGCAGGGCTGCTGGCGCTTTAGCAGCTGCAGCAGCAACAGCAGCATCTGCTGCAGCAACAGCACTTTAGGGCCTCCCCGTGCTGCCTCCACTTTCACTGTGTTGCGGCCAGCCGCAGCAGCAGGCGATGCTGCTGCTGCTGCTGCTAATGTGTTCGGCTTGTTCTCACTGCGGAGCTGGGGCCATGTGCCAGCAGCAGCAGCAGTAGGAACAGCAGCAGCAGCAGCAGCAGCAGCAGGTTCTGCTGCTGGGTCGCGGCCCATCGCAGCGTGGGCAAGTCCAACGCTTCCATCTGAGGCGGGAGCAGCAAGAACAGCAGCAGCAGCAGCAGCTGCTGCTGCTGCTGGGGAT
>NW_013545572.1:0-2481 GCF_000499545.2 Eimeria tenella
CACCCCCTGCCGCTGCTGCTGCTGCTGCTGCTGCTGCTGCTGCTGCAGATACAGCTGCGGCACCGTTGCCCTCTGAGCCCCCAGCAGCCTTTCCCGCAGCAGAATGGAAGACGACGGCGCCGCAGCTACATGTTGTTGCTGCGCAGCAGCAAACCCTAAACCCTAAACCCTAAACCCTAAACCCAGCTCTCCAGCCCAAACCCTAAACCCTCAACCCTAAACCCCAGAAAGAGTGCGCAGGAGACGACTGCAGGGTTTAAAGCTCAAACCCACTGCCCCTGAGAACCCAGCCTTCAGGGTCTAGGGTTTAGGGTTTAGGGTTTAGGGTTTAGGGTTTAAGCAGGGCTGCTGCGAATTTACAGTAAACCTCTCAGAGAGAAACGAACAATAAATATACCTTTTAAAACAAAAGCATAACAAAATAAAAACACTTTGGAATAAATGTATTTTGAAATAAATAAAATTTGAAGTAAATAAAATTTGAAAAAAACAACATTCGAAATAATAAATTTCTGGGGTGTCTGTACACCTGGAGCAGCTTGAAAGGAGCGCCTCGGAAGACTCTTCTGTCCGCCATAATGTTGCAGGGCCTCTCTCTGGCAGCAGCAGCAAACCCTAAACCCTAAACCCTAAACCCTAAACCCTAAACCCTAAACCTCAAACCCTTGGCCTGCAGCTGAGCTTTAGACTGTGAAACAAAAGCCTGCAGTGCCTCAGCAGCAATTGCTTTGGGGTTTACAAGTAGCTCAAGAGAAAGTCCTACGCTCTGCAGAAATAATTAGGGTTTAGGGTTTAGGGTTTAGGGTTTACGGGGGTCTCGGGAGACGCCTGCTCGTCGCCGAGCTTGTGGGGGGAACCCCCCTTCTGCCTACGGCCGCCATAGCGGCCCCGGGCGAAGGGTTTAGGGTTTAGGATTTAGGGTTTAGGGTTTAGGGTTTAGGGTCTGGGGGTGATTGTAATTTGGGCAGCTAGGTTTGGGCCCTTGTCTAGCTGGCGGCTGAACACTAGGCCCAAGACCCTAAACCCTCGAGCGTCGCTATAAACCCTGCAAACCCTGAACCCTAAACCCCAAACACTAAACCCTAAACCCTAAACCCCAAGTATTCATTCTTCCGCGGGAGTCCACCGTGGGAGCAGCAGCAGCTGCATGCCCGTAAACCCAACCCTGCAAGTTAAACTTTAAACCCTAAACCCTAAGCCCTAAACCCTAAACCCTCAACACAAAGCACAAATAACTTAATAGAGCTAAAGAGAAATAGTTTTCACTTTCCAGCTTTATGCTATCTTCTGCTCAGGGTCACTTGGGGGCCCCGTGGGGCCCCCAGGCCTGAACGCTCAACCCTAAACCCTAAACCCTAAACCCTCGGGTTTCTATTTTGAGATTAGAATAACACAAATTGCTCAAAAATGCTGCAAAATGCTTTAAAGAAGTAGAAAGACAAGGCTAGGCCAACACTCAACTACCCCTGAGGGTTTAGGGTTTGACGGTTCGGGGTTCGAGGGTTTAGGGTTTGTAGGAGCGCCGCTGTTCCGCTAAATGACGCCAAAGAGCAGCAAAAATGAATTAGTGAAATATAAATTCATTCAAATAAATTAACTTTTCAATTTATAATCTAAAAGACTTCAGAAATCAAGCAGAAAGTTAAATTGAAACCCAAGTGTCCATGCAGCAGCAGCCGCTGCCGTTATTGTTGCTGCTGCTGCTGTTGCTGCTGCTGCTGCAGCAGTAGGTCAGAACACGTCTAGCAGCGGCTGCAGCACTCGCAGCTTTCCCGCTGCTGCTGCCATCGCAGCTGCTGCCATCGCAGCTGCTGCAGCAGCGCTGCTGCAGCCGGAGCCTGCTGCTGCTGCCGCACCTGCAGCACACCGAAGGCGCGTCTTTGCTGCGGTGCGTTGCTGCAAGCTGGTTGCTGCTGCTGCTGCTGCTGCTGCTGCTTTTCTTGGTGCTGCTGCTGCTGTTGCTTTTGCCGCTGTTGCTGCTGTTGCACACCTACAGCTCCCTGGCTGCCTTTTAAAAAGGCTCCACCCACGGCTAGCTAGCCTTCTAGCTAGCTAGCTAGCTAGCTAGCTAGCTGGCTAACTACATAGCTAGCTAGCTAGCTAGCTAACTACACAGCTAGCCCCGAGCACGCTCGCCCGTCATCTAACTCTCTCGCGACCGCCGGACCCTCCCACGCGCCAGCTAGCTAGCTAGCTGGATAGCTAGCTAGCTAGCTAGCTGGCTAGCTAGCTAGCTAGCTAGCTGGCTAAAAGGGCGGTTCGCTGCATAGCTGGGACGCCAGCTAGCTATCTGCGGCGCTCTTCGCAGCTGCTGGCTTCTTTACCAGCAGAATTCTAAGTGGCTGCACACTATGCGCTGTTGCTGCTGCTGCTGCTGTTGCTGCTGCTGCAGCAGCTGCTGCTGCTACTGCTGCTGCGGCTCTTCAGGCGCCGCAGCAGCTTCTCGGCAGGCTCGCTGCGGCTAGCTAGCTGCGGGCCAGC
>NW_013545573.1:0-1321 GCF_000499545.2 Eimeria tenella
CTGTTGCTGTGGCTGCTGTTTCTGCAGTGCGCGGCTTGCTGCTGCTGCTGCTGCAGCTGCTGCTGCTGCTGGGTGGCTGCGTGTGTGGCGCAGGTGGAGCTGCTGGCTCTGACCTACTTAAATGTACTTGCGAACTTTTTTGCTGCCAAAATTTTAAACTCGAGAAAAGTTGATGCAAAAATTCGGCGGCTCTTTGGCTCCCACGGCGCCTCTGATGATTTGCGAGTTTAGAGGCCAAAAGAAGAAAAGAGACAAAAAGAAACAAAAATAAACAAAAACAAAAAGAAACAGAAAAAGGCAAAAGAAGGTTTAAAAAGATAAAAACTAGCCAGCTGGGAAGTAGCAGCAGCAGCAAGTTGCTGCAGCAAGTTGCTGCAGCAACTTGCTGCACACACAGGAGGCAGCCCCACCCAAGTAATCAGCAGAAGCCATACGGGCCCAGCAGCTAAAGACGCACATGCATGCATGCATGGATGCATGCATGTGCGTGCATGCATGCATGCATGCGGGTGTCTACGCCTGCATGCATGGACGCAGGCGTGCATGCCCCAGCGTCCTCTACATGCATGCATGCATACATGCATGCATGCATGCGTGCATGTAGAGGACGCTGGGGGCTGTTGTCATTGAATGCGGGGCTGCCAGATGCGGGGTCTATACTGCCTGCACTGCAGCAGGTGCTGGACTAAGAAAGGTGGCCAGCTGGGGGCCCCAAGGGGCCCCTCTGAGGCCCCTTGGGGCTTTCTGGGGCCCCAGGAGGGCCATGGAGTTCCAGAAGGCGGGGGCCCGGGGGCCCCAAGAAAGGCAGCAGCCACCAGCAGCAGCAACAGCAGCAGCGGTAGCAGCAGCAGCAGCAGCAGAGCGGGTCTTTGTTTCTTTCGTGCTGCAGTCCCTCCTTTTTCCCTGAGGGCCCAAAACAAAGAATTTTGAGTCAAGACGAACAGCGCTGGGGGGCCCCCTCAGCTGTACGTACGTACACCCCAGTGGGCAGGAACCATCCTTGCCCACAGCCAGCCCACTAGTTGTGGGGCGCCCCCAGGGGGCCCCAGGGGCCCCTTTCGGGTCCCTCAAGATCCCGGGGGGCCCCCAGGGCCTCAAAACCTCGGGGGCCCCGAGGGGCCCCTGAAGCCTTTGAGGGGCCCTCAGAGGCCTCAGGGGCCCCTCTAGGGCTTCTCAAGATCCGTAGGGGCCCCAGAAGGGCCCCTGAGGACTTTGGGGGCCCCCCGGAGCCCCTGAAAGGCCCTGAAAATCCTGGAGGGCCCCCGGGGGCAGGAGCCCCCAGGGGCCTTCACGGGCCCCCGGGGGCCCGTGAAGGCCCCTG
>NW_013545574.1:0-4562 GCF_000499545.2 Eimeria tenella
CAAAACCCCCAGCCAGCGCCGCCGCAGAGTTGACGGCGGTTTAGAGGGTTTAGAGAAACAAGGGTTTGTCTGTAAACCCTAGAGAGAAATTCATTTAGAAAGGGTTTGGGGCGGGAAGAGTGAGAAGCCGTTGAAGGCACTGTAAACCCTAAACCCTAAACGCTAAACGCTAAACCCTAGTCACGGGGCCGCTGCTGCCAGCAGCCGGAGACCCCGCGAAAACCCTAAACCCTTAAGCAGCAGAAAACCTCTAAAATAAAAATAAGGGCTTTAATTAAATCAACAAAGGACGAGAACAGTACCCTAAACCCTAAACCCTAAACCCTCGGCGGCGCCGCCGTCGCCGCCTCGCCAGCGACCCGCGCAAACCCTAAACCCTGAACCCTAGAGCCTAAACCCTAAACCCTAATCCCCATGACTTCCTCCTGCAGCAGAATCGATCCCCTCTTTCGAGTTTATTGCTGTCAGACGGCTCAACAGGCTAAACCCTAAACGCTAAACCCTAATCCCAAACCCTAAACCCTAACCGCCGCCGACAGCGGACAGACCGGTGGCTCTCGCCCTCACCAGAAACCCCAAACCCTCCTATCTCCCAAACCCTAAACCCTAGCGGACCTTAGCCCTAGGAAACCCTAAACCCTAAACCCTAAACCCTAAACCCTAAGCCCTAAACCCTCGCTCTCAATCTGCACCCAGAACAGCAACAACTCAACACCTCCCCAGGCCCCCGGGGCCCCCCGGGGGGCCCCCAGTACTCTTTGGGGCCCCCAAGGGCCCCCAGTACCCTTTAATTGCAGCTAGGGTCCCCCTCAGTACTCTGTGGGCCCCTGGGGGGCCCCCAGCAGCCTTTAGGGCCCCCTGGGGGCCCCTCTAAATCCTTGGGGGCCCCCGGGGGGCCCCTAGTACCCTTTTTGTCCCTTTTTGGACCTCCCAGTACCCTTTGGTGCCCCCTGGGGGCCACTTAGTGCTCCCTGAGGGCCCCTTGAGCCCCCCTGGGGGCCCCCCAGTCCCCGTCAGGGCCCCCAGGGGCCCCTCAGTACCCTTTTAGTGCCTATAAAAGCCCCCCCGTGTCCTTAGGGCCCTTTAGGGCCTCCCAGTAATATTTATAGTTTTTAGAGGGCCCCTCAGTACCTTTTGGAGCCCCAAGGGGGCCCCCCAGGGCCCCTCAGTACCCCATGACCCCATGGCGGGGCCCCTAAGTACCTCTAGGGCCCTCTGGAGGCCCCCCAGTACCCTCTAGGGCCCTTTGGGGGCCCCCAAATACCTCTACGGCCCTCTGGGGGCCCCCCAGTACCCTCTAGGGCCCCTGGGGGGCCCCCAGCACCCTCTAACCCTCTGGGGGGCCCCCAGTACACTTGGGGGCCCCTTATGGGTTCTGTGATTTGCTGCTGGGGGCCCCCGAGCTGCCTTTTTGTATTTAGGTTTTCATATTTGCTGCTGGGAAGGTGGGGCCCTGAAAACCCTAAACCCTAAACCCTAAACCCTAAACCCTAAACCTTATGTCGTGAGGGTTTATCTGGAGCCGGGCATTGAAACGACGCCTCAAGTGAATGCATTGAGGCGCGCGGACACTCGAACTACTTGTTTAGGGTTTAGGGTTTAGGGTTTAGGATTCAGGGTTTAGGGTTTAGGGTTTAGGATGGAGGCAATTGAGCTTTTAACTGTTTTCTCTTTCCTCTCAGCTTTGCATCTCCTCAAAGCATTCTTTTTTGTTCATTTAAATTAATTATTTTTTTAATTATTTATTTAATTGTTTAATTGAATATTTCAAATAATAGAATTAACTATTTGATTAATTATTTTATTTATTATTATTAAGTTTTTTGTTTATCTTTTATTTGCATTTCACTTCAAATTTACTTTTGCCACAAAACTCAACAGGTACATTAATTGGAAACAGAAAAAAGAAACAAAACAAAATAATTAATAATCATTTATCTATTTATTATTTTATTTTTCTACTTGTTTGTTTATTTATTGATTAATTCATTAATTTATTTATTATTTATGCATTTAATTTAATTTAATTAATTAAT
This sequence comes from Eimeria tenella, assembly GCF_000499545.2. Taxonomy (NCBI): domain Eukaryota; phylum Apicomplexa; class Conoidasida; order Eucoccidiorida; family Eimeriidae; genus Eimeria; species Eimeria tenella. The sequence goes on from NW_013545574.1 coordinate 2,037, forward strand.
TTATTTCTTAAATGCAAAATTCGAAGAAAGGCCCGAGGCAGCGAATTGGGGTGTACGTACACCTCGCGAAAAACGAGCTTTTCTGCTGCTGCTTTTTAACTTCCTTTTTATTTTAATATTTTTCAAATTTATTTAAAAATTGAAACAAAGCAGCAGCAGATTTAAATGCATTTCTTTCATCATTTATTTCTAAAAGTGATTTTATTATTTTTGCATATTTTTGAACTCATTCAAGTGTACATACACCTCAAAACGCCATCATGCCGCACAGCTAGCTGCAGCTGCAGCTAGCTAGCTGTAGCTGGCTAGCCAGCTAGCCACCTAGCTAGCTGTAGCTAGCTGGCCAGTCAGCTAGCTAGCTAGCTACAGCTAGCTAGCTACAGCTAGCTAGCTACAGCTAGCTAGGTGCAGCTAGATAGCGGAAGACTTGCAGCTTTCTAGGTTTAGCTAGCTGTGGCTAGCTGCTGCTGGCTAGCTAGTCTTGGGAGCTAGCTAGCTAGCTAGAAGCAGCTAGCTAGCTAGCTAGCTAGAAGCAGCTAGCTAGCTAGCTGCAGCTGACTTTAGCTAGCTAGGAAGCTACAGCTGACTTCAGATGGCTAGCTAGTTGCAGCTAGCTACAACTGGCTGGCCCCAGCAGCCAGCTAGCTAGCTACTTAGCCAGCTGCAGCTAGCTAATTGGCTAGCCAGCTAGCTAGCCAGCTTGTTAGCTGGGCGGCTGCAGCTAGCTGCAACTAGCTAGTCCAAGCAGCTAGCTGGCTAGCTGGCTAGCTGGCTAGCTGCAGCCAGTTAGCTGCAGCTAGCTAGCCACAGCTAGCTAGCTGTAGCTAGCTACAGCTTGCTGCAGCAAGCTGCAGCAATTAGTTCCAGCTAACTAGCTGGAGCCTAGTGGTTGCGCTGCTACGCCGCAAGCAATTTTCTTTGTAACATCGACCTTGTTTTTAGGGATTAGGGTTTAGGGTTTAGGGTTTAGGGTTTAAGGCTTAGGGTTTGAGGTGTAGGGTTTAGGGTTTAGCGTTTACAGTTTAGGGTTTAGAGTGTAGCCAGGAGATAAACCAGAGCAGCAGTCTCACCAGGTACACAGAAAATTCAAGTAAACCAAAACCCTAAACCCTAAACACTAAACCCTAAGCCCTAAACCCTAAACCACACATTTAAAACCCTAAACCCTAAAATTTATGCCCTGTACCCTAATTGAAGTTGCGTTTGATCAATGGTTTTGGGGCTCCACAGTTAGATGCTCGGGGCCAGGGTTTGGGGTTTAGGGTTTAGGGTTTAGGGTTTAGGGCTTAGGGCTTGCTTTCAATTGCCTTTTTCTAATTTATCAAAAACAACGCTAAGGGTTTAATTCTTACCGCTAGTTTAGGGTTTAGGCTTTAGTGTTTAGGGTTTAAGCTGCATCGAAGCCCCACGCCGCATGCAAAGGGCCCCAACCAGCTCGAGGGTTTAGGGTTTAGGGTTTAGGGTTTAAGATTTAGGGTTTACAAGCAAACGTTTATTTGAATTATTAGTCTAGGAAACAAATATTTCAATCTGCTGCTTCCTGCTGCTGCAGCTGCTGCTGCTTGCTGCTGCTGCTCTATTTGCTGCATCAAGGCGGGGGGCCCGACCCCCAATCGCAGCATAGCCAAACCCTAAACCCTAAACCCTAAACCCTGAACCCTAGACTCTAAGGAGCCCAACTTTGAGGTTTTCCCTTTTTAGGGTTCAGGAGCCCACAGAGGCTCTACTGAAGTAATTGCGCAAGGTAAACCACGAGGGTTTAGGGTTTAGGGTTTTGGTTTGGGCCTTTCCGAGCTGCGTAGGCCTCTCCAGCAGCAAGTACTTAGCAAGCAGCAGCAGCCACAGCAGCAGCTGCTGCTTCTGCTGCTGCTGCTTCTGCTGCTGCTGCTGGCGTGGCAAACCCCCAGCTGCTGCTGCTGCTGCTGCTGCTGCTGCAGATGAGTGGCCGCGGAGGCCGCGGGGGTTTTCGAGGGGCCCGAGGAGGCCGCGGAGGGTTTAGAGGGGGCAGAGGAGGGGGTGGTGCCGGTAAACCCTAAACCCTAAACCCTAAACCCTAAACCCTTGCTCGAAGCGTTGCAGCAAAGCAAGCTGCAGCAGCAGCAGCTGCTGCAGCAGCAGTTGCTGCTGGTGTTGGGATTTGCTGTTTCGTTTCGCAGGCTTTAACCAGGGCCCTCCGGAATCAATTATAGGTGGGACGCCAAACCCTAAATCCTAAACCCTAAACCCTAAACTCTTTTGTGCCCGAACGGACCCAGGCCTCTTTCTTTCAGTTTATTTTATTTGTGCTCTAAACCCTCGCAGCTTCAGCGCTCTTTGTGCCACCTCAGGGTGTAGGGATTAGGGTTTAGGGTTTAGGGTTTAGGGTTTAGGGTTTGTGCGCAGAGGCTGGCGAAGTGGTTCACGAAGCGGAAAACGAGCTGCTGGTCAAGGGTTTGCTGCAGCAGCAAGTTCCTTATTTTAATGGAAGGGTTTTCTTGTCAAATAAACAAGAAATTGGAAAAGTTGACGAAATTCTGGGCCCTATTA
>NW_013545575.1:0-2193 GCF_000499545.2 Eimeria tenella
AGCAGCAGCTGTAGCAGCAGCAGCAGCCGCTGCAGCAGCAGCAGCAGCGGCCCCCCCGAGGGGCCCACACCTTCCTCACAGCCCCCTCCTGAAGCCGTGCAAGTTGGGGGGCCCCTGGGGGGCCCCAGGGTCACTCCTGGGGGCCCCTCCTGTACCCTGGGGGCCCCCACTATTGAGATAAGGCATCTGGTGGCTGCAGCAGAACGGGCAGCAGCAAGAGGCTGCGGCTGCTGCCCTTCTTTCTGGAGCCAGGCAGCAGCAGCAGCAGCAGAAGCCTCTTTCAACCTCACCTGGGGCGTCAGGGGCCCCTGGGGCCCCTGGAGTCCCCAGGGGGGCCCCCAGGGGAGCCCCCTCCAGGGGCCCCCCTTGACAGATCCCCCTCTGCAAATTGCCCTGCCTCTCCTTCGCCCCCTACTGAGGGCCACAGTGAGGCTCTCAGTGGCCCTCAAAGCTGCTGCAGAGGCAGCTTTGGGGCCCCCGGGGTCCCCCAAGGGCCCCCTGGGGGCCCCCAGGGGCCCCCTGGGGGCCCTCAGGGGCCCTCTGGGGCCCCGCATGGGGCCCTTGGGGACCTCCAGCGGGTCCCTGGGTGCCCCCGAAAGGCCCCCGGAGTTCCCCGGGGGGCCCCCAGGGGCCCCCTGGGGAACTGCGGGGGCGCCCCCGGGGGGCCCCCGGGGTGCGTCCCATAGGGAGGCCTGCTGTTGTGGGGCCCCAGAGGGCTACGAGGGGGGCCCTCAGGGGCCCCCGGGGGCCCCTGTTGCAGAGATGCTGCAGCTGTACCACAAGTTGCTGTTTTGTTTTCTGGAGACCCTGCGCTGCGCCCTCAGAGCTGCCAGCAAACACCAGGGGGGCCCCCAGGGGGGCCTCGTGGGGGCCCCCCTGTCTATTAGGGAAGTGGCAGCAGTTGCTGGATCTTCTAAAGGCATCAATGCAGCTCTCCAGCTCCTGTCACGCATCCAATCATCAGGGGCCCCCATAGGGGCCCCCACAGGGGCCCCTACAACAGAGCTCGCAGGGGCCCCCACAGGGGCCCCCTCAGGGGCCCCCTCAGTGGGCCCCACAGGGGCCCCCACATGGAACACTCCTGGAGGGTACTGCAAGGGCCCAGAAGCCCCTTTTGGGGGCCCCCTTGAGAGTCCCCAGAAGGCCATTGGGGCCCCACCAGGGGCCCCTGACAGCGGGGCCCCCCATTTTGCTACGCCCCCCGAAAGGGTCTTGGGGCCCCCAGGGGGCCCCCAGGGTCCCCCCCGCTTGGAGGTGTGGGGCCCCGAGCTGCTGCAGCTGCAGCAAGAAGCTGCTGCAGGGACTTTGCTGCAGTCCTTCGGGTCTAGTCTCCCGCCGGGGGCCCTTTGGGGGTCCTTTTGGGGGCCCCTAGACCGCCCCACTTGGGTGGGGAGGGGGGGGGCCCCCACGGGCCTTTCGGGGTCTCCCAGTTTGCTGCTGAGGGCCCGAGTGCCTCTTGTGGGGCTGCTGCAGATCTTAGCTGCCTTCCAGGGGCCCCCTAGGGGGCCCCCTGGGGGGCCCTCTGGGGGGCCCCCTGAGGGCCCCCGTGGGGGACCCCATGAGGGGCCCCCTGAGGAGGAGGCCCCGGGGGGGGCCCCTAGCGGGCCTCTTCGAGGGATTGCAGGGGGCCCCCAAGGGGGGGCCCCCGAGTTCTGTCTAGTGAGGGCCCCCATGGCTCTGCTGCAGCTTCTTGAGAGACTCATTTGGGAGGCCCAGGGGGACTGGGGAGCCCCCGCAGGGGCTCCCATTATTCAGACAAAGGGGCTGATTTCGTGGGGTGCTGCTGCGCCAGAGCAGCAGCAGCAGCTGCTGCAGCAGCTGCAGCAGCAGCAGCAGAGCCGGCTGCAGCAGCAAGACGCAGACGAAATGGCCGAGGTGGAAAGGCTGGTCTTTGCTGCTGGAGTTCTTTCAGAGGCCCGCGCAAGAGGGGGGCCCCCCAAGGGCTCTCAGGGGCCCTTTTTCTTGGTAAACGCACCTGCCCCCAAAACATTAGGGTTTAGGGTTTAGGGTTTATGGTTTAGGGTGTTGGCTCGGGGGTTGCTTTCTGTTTCGCTTCTCAGGCACTTGCTCTAGTGAGTGAAGCCCTTATTAAAAGGCTAGACATATTTCTTTCAACTCCCCCGGAGGCCCTGCGGGGCCCCCTCCAGGGGGCCCCCTGGGGGCCCCTGCAGGGGGCCCCCAGGGGGCCCCAAG
>NW_013545576.1:0-7566 GCF_000499545.2 Eimeria tenella
CAGCAGCAGCAGCAGCAGCAGCAGCAAAGGAGCAGCCGGGGCTGTGTCCGGGCCTCAGCAGCAGAAGCGGAGCTGGCCTCAACTCCCCACAATCTAAATTGTATCTTTTTTGTTTGGAAAGTCTTTTTAGATCTCGAGAGGGAGAAGTGGAGTTGGCGGAGGAGCTGCTGGATCGGCCCCACACGCTGCGCCCCGATCCCGATCCCGGGATCGAGTGTGGGGTCGATCCCCGCATTCACCCCACACTCGATCCCAGTGGGATCGATCCCAGAAAAGCCGATCCCAAGGCCGCTCCCAGCTGTGGGGTCGACCCCGCCGTCAAGGCCGCCTACCATCTCGCCAGGGCCGAAATCTGCAGAGTCAGGGTTTAGGGTTTAGGGTTTAGGGTTTAGGGTGTGGGGTTTTGGGGTTAGGCTTTCGACGCTAGGGGTTGCATTTTAGGGTTTTGGAGTTAGGGTTTAGGGGGCAAGGTTTGAGCTTCAGGGTTTGCGGTTTAGGGGTTAGGGTTTAGGGGTTAGGATCCAAGGTTTGGGGATTAGGGTTTAGGGTTTAGGGTTTAGGGTTTGAGGGCGCGCAGGCAAGAAAGAAATACGGAGAATTCTGCCGTGAGATGCTTTTCTACTTGGCCTACACTTCTGCAAGTAAGCCGAGGGTTTAGGGTTTAGGGTTTAGTGTTTAGGGTTTAGGGTTTAGGGTTTAGGGTTTTCGAGGAAGTACGGTTTCGGGTTCTCGAGGATCTAGGGTTTGTGATGCTGCTTAGCAGCAGCGCTCCTGCCAGTCTTCTGAATCCGCCTTAGGGTTTAGGGTTTAGGGTTTAGGGTTTAGGGTTTAGGGTTTAGGGTTTGGGTATATGGTTTTTTCTGCTTTTTCTTGCGTTTTTGAATTCTTCTTTGGCCTTATTTGTTTTAAATACTTTTCTTTTATTCTTTCAGATTCAATTAAAGAAAAAGATCGAAGAAAAATCGCAAAAGATATCTCTGTTGCTGCTTTAATTGCTCCCGACTTTTACAACTTCGGAGAACTGGTGAGTTCAGGTGTACGTACACCTGAACGCCCCGCGTTCCCGAATTTCCTTTTTTTGCTTTTCTCCTTTTTGTTTGTTTCTAGTTATGTAATTGTTCTTTGAACAAGTAATTAGATTGTTTAATTGTCTACTTAATAAATTAATTAACTAATTAGACAATTGACTATTTAAGGTGATTAAATAATCTCAATTGAATCATTTCATTTGGTTTTATTATTATAAACTATTTACTTGCTTTACTGCTGCAGCTGCAGCAAGGCGTCGTGCTGGAGGCAATGCAGCAGCAGCAGCAGCAGCAGCAGCAGCAGCAGCAGCAGTGGCTGTTTCAGCTGCTGCAGGCCTTTGCAGAAGGAAGCGTTGCTGCTTATAAGGAAATAATGGAAACCCACAAGCAGCAAATTGAGCAATCTGTGGGGCCCCACACTTCATTTTGTTTATTATTTACTTATTTATTTATTTATTTTATTCATTTTGTTTATTTTATTTAGTTTATTATCTTATTATTTTGTTTCTTTTATATTTGTTTCCTCTTTTTCCTCTTTTTATTTTTCTCTTTCTGTCTTTTCCACTTTTTGTTCAATTTTTGTTTCCTAATTTTCTTTCTTTTTCATTTTTTTCCATCCTTTTTGTTTCTCTTTCTCATTCTAATCCTATTTATTTGTTAATTCATTTATTTATTTTTATTTATTATCATTGTATATTTATTTATTTTTTTATTTTTTTATTTATTTTGTAATTAGGAGTTGAGAGAACACCTGGTGGCTTTGGAGCAGAAAGCAGCAACAGTGGCTTTGCTGCGGCTGGCCTTCACATGCAGCACAGCAGGAGCAGTTTTGCTGCCAAGCAGCAGCAGCAGCAGCAGCAGCAGCAGCAGCAGCAGCAGCGGGGGCAGCAGCAGCAGCCTGTCGTTTGCTGCAGTGGCAGCAGCTTGCAAAGTGTCTTTGGAAAATGTTGAAAAGTTGCTGCTAATGGCAATGGCAAAAAGACTTTTAAAAGGAAAAATAAATGGCATCCAGCAAACCATTCAAGTTGACTGGGTCCGCCCCGTGCTTCTCGCCGACGCGCCCAGGTCAGCAGCAGCAGCAGCAGCAGCAGCAGCTAAAGCAGCAGCAGTTGCAGCAGCAGAGAGAATAAATACAAGCGGGAAAGGGGGGAGTTAATCTGAATTAAATTAATTAAAATAAACCTTAAATGGGGGATCTTTTGCTGCTGCCATTAAAACAAAAAAAGAAAAAAAGAGAAAAGTAGATAGGGGCTAAGGAGTTTGAATTATAAATAATGGAATTCAAAAGAGATTTAAGTAACTAAAGAGTCTCTTTATATTTAGATGATTTAAAAATGATTTAATTCATAAAAATAAAACCGAAAATAAACATGACAAAAAGTGTTTCTTTTTATTTGCTGCAGCATCCGGGCGCTGAGCAGCCGCCTCTGCTGCTGGGCAGCAGCAACAGAAGAGCTGCAGCAGCTGCTGGAGGGCCAGACTGCGGAGTTGCTGCGGACTTGAGCAGCAGCAAAAGGGAAAATAAAAGAAAAAGGAAAAGAATTATTAAATTGCGAGAGAAGTGGCGAGAAAAAGGATCTTTTTGTGTCTTTTTTGAGTCTGAAAAACCAGAAAAGGACCCGAACAGTGCTTTTTGCGTTTGCTGAATTTCCTCGATTTTGCCCTTTTAGAAGACACTTTTCCTATCAAATAACCCCTCAGAAGTGCCATTTAGGCATTTAAAACTCAGAAAAAGAATAAATGGAACTTCGAATTTCTTAAATTGAAGGAAAAATCGCAAAAATGGATTAGTTGCATGTTTCGCGATCGCTGGGGTGTACGTACACCTCTCGGGGTGTACGTACACCTCCCGGGGTGTACGTACACCTCGCGGGGTGTACGTACACCTCAAGCGAGCGCGTTTTCGGAAATGTTTCTTTTCATTTGACTCCAATTGAAATGAAAAGAACTTTAGACATTACGAACAAAACACATTCACCTCATTTGACTCCATTTAATTCAAAAGAACTTCAGACATTTCGCGCAGCAGCAGCAGCAGCAGCACGAGCTGTCTGTACACAGCAGCAGCAGCAGAGCGAGCTGTCTGTACACCCCAGCAGCTCTCTCGAAGGCGAAAATTAAGCAATTCAAAATTCTTTTCCTTTCTTCTTTTATCTCCCTTTTTTCTTCTTTTAATTTATCTTATTCCTTTTTGTTTCGCTATTTCTTACTCCTTTCTTTTATTTTCTTTTTCTTTTTTTTGTCTTCTTATTCTTTTTTGTTTCCCCGTTTCCCCTTTTTGTCTTTTTTGTCTCTTGTTTTCCTTATCATCACTTTTCCCTTTTCCCTTTTTTCGTGTTTTGATCAAGAAAGCAGCTGCCTAATTAGTTAGTTCGCTAGCTAGCTAGCTAGCTAGCTAGCTAGCTAGTGGGCGAGCTAGCTAGCCTGCACTCCTGCAGCTAGCCAGCATGCCAGCTTGCCACCACGGTGGTCAGCCATCTATCTAGATAGATAGCTAGCTAGCTAGCTATGTAGCCAGCTAGCCAGCTACATAGCTAGCTATCTAGATATTTAGCCAGCTAGCTAGCTAGCTAGAGCTTGCTAGATAGCTAGATAGCTAACTAGCCAGCCAGCTGGCTAGCTAGCTAGCTAGCTAGCTAGCTAGCAGTTTCGCTGCAGGCTGCTGCTATTTTTCTAGCCGCTGCAAACCAAGATTGCTAGCTACGCATATGTGTGTAATTAAGGGACTAAATATATGGCTTGCTAGCTAGCTAGCTATTTGGCTAGCTAGCTAGCTAGCTAGCTGGCTTACTATTTGGCTGGATAGCCACGTGGGCCTGGCTAGCCAGTTAACTAGCTAGCTAGCTAGCTTGCCAGCTAGCCAACTGGCTAACTAGCTAACTAGATAGCTAGCTAGCTAGCTAATTGGCTATCTAGCTAGCTAGCTAGCTAGCTAGCTAGCTAGCTAGCTAGTGGGGAGAGAGGAGGGGGAAAAATAAAAAGGAGACAAGGAACAGTTGCAGCTGAGCCTCGGGGGGCCCCTGAGGTGTACGTACACCTGAGCGCCCCAAAACCGTAAACCCTAAACACGCGTTGAAACAGTTTGGCGCTGCACTGTACGCTATTTAGCTCCCCAAACCCCTTTTTAGGGTTTAGGGTTTTGTCTCCCTCATTTCAGGGTTTGAGGCCAATTCTCTAGGGTTTAGGGTTTGGGGATTAGTCTATGTCCTCCCCTTCATCGCTGTAGAGCTCTGTCCGCGATTTGTTCAGCATCAACTCCAGCCACTGCAGCAAACACAGCCCTAAACCCTAAACCCTAAACCCTAAACCCTGAAAAGAGGTAGCAGCAAGCAAGGCCCTGCTTCGTCGAGCCCTAAACCCTGTGGGCATTCCCGTTGGGAGCCTCAGGCGCTAGGGTTTGCTGAGAGGGTTTAGGGTTCAGGAGGGTTTAGGGTTTAGGAGGGTTTAGGGTTTAGGAGGGTTTAGGGTTTAGTTTGAGGGTTAGCTAAGAGTTAAGAAAAGTCATTAGGGTTTAGGGTTTAGGCGGCTCCGGGTTCAGCTCCCCGCGGGCCGTGCTTCTCGCCTGCTGAGGGTTTAGGGTTTAGGGTTTAGGGTTTACGAGGGTTTCTGCCAATTCTTTTCTCGTCCCTATGGCGTGCTGCGGGCCCCTCCCTTCAGCAATCGCCGCTGCATTATTCAGCATCAGCAGCCCTGTAGAAACAGTCCACAAGGTCTGGCCCAGCAGCAGCAACAGCAGCAGCAGCAGCAGCAGCAGCAGCAGCAGCAGCAGTTGGTTTTTAAATCTTAGTTGGGCTCATTGAAAATATACAAGAGGCAATGGAATGAATTACATCTGCAGGCATTCATTATTTTGATTCATTCTATCCACTTTAATTGTTCGATTTTAATTAATTACTTAATTAATTAATTAATTAATTGATCAATTAATTAATTAATTTAGTAATTAAACAATCAATTAATTAATCAATTAATTATTGTCCTACGGATCCTTCATATCCTGTCTTTGAAACGAGCGAGCAGAAGCCAGGCTGCAGCAGCAGCAGCAGCAGCAGCAGAAGCAGCAGCAGCAGCAGCAAATGGGTTTTTCTCCGCCATTTTTTGTCCTTTTTTCGAATTAATTTCAACAAAGGCCTTATGCATGCATGCAGAAGCAAAGTGGAAAGAAGAAATAAATAAAATCAAAAAATTAATTCAAAACGAACCTCCGGGACTTGGCGAGAGACCACATATTGCCTGGGCTGTCCTGCAGCGCAGCAGCAGGACTGGGGTGTACGTACACTGGAATTCGCGCGAATAAAAAGGCGAAATGGACGCTTTTGGCAATTAATAGGAGAACAAAGGAAGAAAGAACACAAAAGTAAATTAAAAATAAATTAAAAGCGAAGTAAAGTGAATTAAAAGTGAATTAAAAGTGAATTAAATCCGTCTTTTTCTTTTTTCCAAAAGTGGGTACAGCCAGAGGTGCCTATACACCCGAGCCACGCGCAGTCGTTACACCCGAGGGATGGGGAGGCGCGAAAAGTCGCAAAATGGAAGCAAAAAGTGCCATTTGAAGAGGAAAAAAGAACAAAAAGAAAAAGAAAGTAAATTAAACGCTGGGGAGCGAAAAAGCGGGGAAAAAACGGGAAAAGCGCGGAAATCTGAGGTGTACGTACACCCCAACGCACCGCGGCCGTTGGAGTGTATGCTCAGCTGCCACTCCAACTCGTGGGCCACCATTTGCAAATGCGTCAGTGCCAAACTGTAGCTGCTTTTGGGGTCTTGTACTGAATCCACCACCCGCACTGCCCCGTTCCTGCAGCGCAGACCCTAAACCCTAAACCCTAAACCCTAAACCCTAAACCCTCGGGGTTTCGCGAGAACGGTAGAAGCAGCAGCGGTCGGCCCTGAGGCATTCTTCGTCTGCCGCTATTCTCTCCGCGCAACGTCTCCTCCGCTTTGCTGCTGCTACCGTGCTGCTGCTGCTGCTGCTGCTCTGCTGCTGCTGCCGCTGCTGCTCTGCTGCTGCTGCTGCTGCTGCTGCTGCTGACTCTCTGTCGATGATGCCGAGGGCGAAGTGAAGGGGACTTGTCTCCTCTTGGCTTTTTTGCATCGGCAGTTTAATTGGAATTAAAATAAAACGCGCGGAGCAGCAGCTATCCAGTTCTTTGGGAGACAGGCGCTGCAGCAAAAAGATAAAACACTTTTGTTTATTTTGTTTTGTTTTATTTTGTTTTGTTCTGTTTTTCGAAGCTTAAATGACTAATCAATAAACAAAAAAAAGAAAAAAGGGAAAGAAAAAAAGAAAGAAATTCAAGAAAGAGTTGAAGACCAGAGACAATAAGAAAGAAAGCAAAAATTAAGGTAAATTAAATTGAATTACATTAAAAAGAAAGTGAAATTAATTTAATTATGAATTAAATAAAATCAAATAAATAAATAAATAAAATAAAGAGCGAATTGAATAAATTATAAGAACAAAACAAATTAAGCAAATTCCAAAAGACACAAATGAAATAAAGTAAATGAAGAGAAAGTTAAATAAAGGAATAAATGAAATACACAAAATAAAGAAATGAATAAACTAATGAATAAAGAAATCAATTAAATTAATGAAATTAAAATGAAATAATAAAACGAAACACAAATTAAAAAAATAAAATAAAAAACAAAGACAAAAACATTAAATGAAAACAAATGAGGGGTCTAAAGAAGTGGAAAAAAGTGGAGAAAAAAAGCAACAAAAACCGAATTAAATAAACAAACAAACGAATTAATTATTATTTAATTAATTAATTTAATTGATTTAATTAATTTAATTGTTTAATTATTTAATTCAAAACAATAAGACTCACCGGCAAATATACATAAGAAGGGGCCCCCCCAAGGCCGGCCTGGTAGCGGGGCCACCAGCTGAGGATGACAGTGTCGGCCTGTCTGTACACCCGAAAGTGGAAACAGCAAATAAATAAATAAACAAATAAATAAACAAATAAATAAATAAATAAATAAATAGTCAAAATAATAATTGCCAGGCACTAGGCGGGAAAGAATCCCGCGGAAAACGCGCAGAAAGAGCGCCGCCCGCACCCGCCACGACAAATCTAGGGTTTAGGGTTTAGGGTTTAGGGTTTGGGGTTTAGGGTTTAGGGTTTAGGGTTTACGAGTTCTCAGCTGTAATCCGTTCCTGCGCACAATCACAAGACAGAGAACAACGTGCATGCGCCTCAGGCTTCGCTAGAAGGGGTTTAGGGTTTAGGGTTTAGGGTTTAGGGTTTAGGGTTTAGGGTTTAGGGTTTAGGGTTTAGGGTTTACCTGGAGGGCCGTCAAGTAAAGTTCTATGATATGGTCGTCCAGCAAATTGCCCAAACGAAACGCGTTCAACTGCGCCCTAAAAGCAAAATAAATAAATAAATAAATAAATAATAAATAAATAAATAAATAATAAATAAATAAATAAATAATAAATAAATTAATAAATAAATAAATAATAAATAAATAAATAAAAAATAAATAAATAATAAATAAATAAATAAATAAATAATAAATAAATAAATAA
>NW_013545577.1:0-2359 GCF_000499545.2 Eimeria tenella
CCCTGGGGGCCTGGGGGCCCCCTTTTAGCGCATGCAGTGTAGGCTAGCGTAGCCGCGTTTGAGTATCTGTACAGCTCAGCACACAAGAAGACCCAAAGACGCGAAGAGCTTTAAAGTTTGTCAAATGTAAAAACTTTAATTTTTTAGAATTAAGTTAATCTCAAAGTTTGTCTTTTTGAAAAAGAATATCAAAATCTGGTTTCCTGAAAGTGAAAATCCGCAGAAGACCTCATTTGCAGAAATAAAAACAAAAATAATAAAACAAAAATACAAATTAGAGATGCTTTGAAACCTTTAACCTATTGTTGCGCTGCGTAGGGGCGAAATGCATAGGGCAAACTACACCGAACCCAAGACCCTAAACGCTAAACCCTAAACCCTAAACCCTAAACCCTAAACCGCACTTGCTGCGCGTTCTGCTTCCAGAGGAGCTAAATCGCCTTTAGAATATAATTTTAAAAATAACTGTAAATTAATAAATTAGTTGATTTACTTATGCAAAACTTTAATTACAGAAAACACAAAATGCTGCAGGGCTGGGGGGCCCCTCAGATTGGGTCTGGAGTTAATTAATTCAAAATTAAAAAAAAAAGATATAAAACATTTAACAAAGCCGAGTGAGAGGACCCACCTCTGCAATCTATCCCAACTGCGCAGACAGAGCAAACCCTAAACCCTAAACCCTCACCAATGATCTAAGCTTCACTGGCAAGGGTTTAGGATTTAGGGTTTAGGGTTTAAGGCTTAGAGTTTTGCCTAGAGTCCCGTGCTTTTCTCACAGCTGTGCCTTTCAGATGTTTCAAACTTCAAACTGCTGCACTACCAAATACCTACAAGGGCCCCATAAGGGCCCCCCTGGGGGCCCCCTACAGAAAGGGTCCTCAAGAATGGGGCCCCCTTGGGGGCCCCCACAAAGGGGTCCCCTCGGGAGGCCCTTCTGGGTCCCCTATGGAGCCCCCTGGGGGGCCCTTAGAGCCATTTTTAAGGCCCCCTCAGGGGACCCTGTAGGGTCTTCTGTGGGGCCCCTCGGGGGCCCCCGTGAGGTCTTCCTGGGGCCCCAAGGGGGCCCCCAAGAAAACATTTATGAGCAAAAAGACCTAAATGTGTTTTTGCACGTCAATTCGTGCAGCTTTTGGGGTCACCTGGGGGCCCCGCAGCCCCGCGGCCTAGTTAGCTGTGGGGCCCCCAGGCTGTGGCCAGGGGGGCCCCTGGGGGCCCCTGGCTTTCTTCAGTGCAGGCAGCTCACAGACCTTTTAAAGAAACTGGGGTCCCCGTGCCAGCAGCAACAGCAGCAGCAGCAGTACAAGTAGCAGCAGCAGCAGCAGCAGCAGCAGCAGGAAGAAGCACCGGCAGTGAAGGCAGCCAACGCCCCTTAGCGCATGCACCGCCTTTTGGGGGCTTTGTGGTGGCCTATTTTTAACGGCCTTAAAGTATTTTTTTTAATGCCCAATGAGGGCCCCTGTGGGACCCCCTATTATCCGCTTAGGGGGCCCAAGGTGCCCCCTAAGGGGCCCCTGGGGCCCCCTTTAAAAGCCCCAAAGTAGCAACATCTTAAAACCCTTTTGTGCGCTTTTCCGTGGCTTTATTTGGGGGCCCGAAGGGGCCCCCCTAGGGGCCCCAATGGTCCTATTTAGCGGCATCAAGGCCCCTTTTTGGAAGCCCCAAGAGGCCCATTTAGAAGCCCAAAGGGCCCCCTGAGGGGCCCCCAGGGGTCTTATTAGGGGCCGTAGGGGCCCCCACTAGGAGGTTTGAGGGGCCCCATTAAGAGGTTGAAGGGGCCCCCTGCTATCCCGTAGGCGTGGAGGCCTGTGACGGGCGGCGGACCCCTCAACGGGCCCCCAAAGGGGCCCCTGAGGAGGCCCCTGCTCTCTGAGCTGCAGCCCCATTCTCTGTGTGCTGCAGCAGCCCAGCGTAGGCAGCAGCACGGGGTGTTGCTGCAGCAAGTCTTGCTGCTGCTGCAGCTGGCGAGTCTTGCAGGGGTTGCAGCGCAGGCCATTGAGAGGCAGCGAGGCCCCCAGAAAGCCCAAAAGGGCCTTTAAGACTTTAAATAGTTTTAAATAAATAATAAGTAAACAGAAGAGGAGCAGAGGCAGTTCCAACTTTCCTGTGTCTGCGCCGGGAGGTAAAAAACACTCGGGGTGACGGGACCGAGAACCTCCTCTCGAGGCGATCTCGGGCGTTTTCTGCAGCTCGAGGCACATCAAAATGGAGGAAATGAAGTGCCTGAAACAAATAGAGTAAAATAAAAGTAGAAAATTCATTGAATTGGAGTATTTTGGGGAAAAACGGGACGCAGGTCTTTGGGAGATCTGGACACCCGCAACTCGATGTTCTGGTGCAGCCTCAGCGACAGCGGCAG
>NW_013545578.1:0-2979 GCF_000499545.2 Eimeria tenella
GGGGGCCCCCGGGGGGGCCCCTGGGGGGCCCCCCAGGGGTCCCCCCAGGGGGCCCCCGGGGAGCCCCCACTAAGGGCCCCTCGGGGGCCCCCAGGGGGAGCCCCAGGGCCTCCAGGGGGCCCCCGGGGGCCCCCAAAGGGTTTCGGGGGGCCCCCGTGCTGCTGCGGAGAGCTGCAGCTCTCTTAGGTGCAGCTAGAAGGAGAAAAAGAAAGAAAAAGGAAATTAGGGTTTGGGGTTTTGCCTGGCGGTTTAACATGAGAGGGTTTACGGTTTAGGGTCTAGGGTTTAGGTGGAGAAAAAGAATTGCGGCGAAGGATGTGACAGAAGGAAAGAAAGCAGGCAGTGTCGATACACCATAGCCTCACCGCGTGCGCGGCGGGAAGCGACGCTTTAGGGTTTAGGGTTTAGGGTTTAGAAATTAGTGTTTAGAGTTTAGGGTTTGAAATGAAAAAAATGAAAAGAAAAACAAAAAACTGTAGCTGCTCACTCGTACCAAAAGAGGAGCCGAGCACCTCAGACAATCGGCGTTGATCCCGAGCCACTAAAACCTAAACCCTAAACCCTAAACCCTAAACCCTAGACCCTAAATTTTAAATTTTTCAAGGAAGGACTTCCAAAGAACAAAATGAGTCTAAATTCCTTTTGTGTTCCCCTTTTCAGGGTTTATTGTTTCGGGTTTCCCCTCCTCGCCAAGCTGCTTGCTGTCACACATGAGTGGGCCAGCTAGGGTTTAGGGTTTAGGGTTTAGTGCCTCGGCGCGAAAAACACAAATTTGAATCTTAATGAGGGGGGTTTAGGGTTTAGGGCTCACGGGATGGGGTCTAGGGTCCACACATTACGGGCTAGGGTTTAGGGTTTAGGGTTTAATCTCCAGCGCCACACGACCAAAACCCTAGATCGACTGATTTGCAATGACTCGGCGCTAACCGCTAGTCGAGGATTTAGGGTTTAGGGTTTAGGGTCTACGGGCCAGGGTTGCTGTGTGCGAGCTAGGGTTTAGGGTTTAGACCACTCCCTGAGCTTTGGCCCCCAGTCAATCCCTTGCTTTTCAGCGAAACCCTAAACCCTAGAACCTCAACCCCAAATCCTAAACCCTAATCCCTAAACCCTAGAATTGAGTGTGTAAACTTCGTTTGTGCAGCAGCAGCAGCAGCAGGTGCTGCTGCTGCTGCTGCTTTCCAGGCCTTGCGTCTGACGTTACGAACACAAGATCTCGAAACCCTAAACCCTAAACCCTAAATCCCTAAAAGCATACACACTTGTTGCTTCAACAAGGGTTTAGGGTTCGAGACTGCTTACTACCAAGTCGCTACGTAGCGTCTAGGGTTTAGGGTCTAGGGTTTAGGACATCAAAACTGCAACAAGAGTTTCTGTTCCAATCCAGTCTATGTAAACGAGGCGCAAACCCTGATTTAGGGTCTAGGGTTTAGCTGAACATCCTTGAGTAAATCTTCTTCTGCTGCTCCTTCTCAGCCTTAATTCGGGCCTCCAGTCGCTCCTTCAGCTGCGGCACAAAACCTCGACTTAAACCCCAAACCCTGGACCCTAAACCCTAAACCCCAGACCCTAAACCCCAAGGTCTAAACCCTAAACCCTAAACCCTCAACCCTGACCTTTAAGAAGTCCGCGTCCTCAGGAACCATCTTCAGCGCCTTTTTCACATCCGCCTGCGCGCACGCCCTCAACTCTAAACCCTAAACACTAAACCCCAAACCCTAAACCCTGAAATCTAAACCCTCGACCCGTAAACCCTAAACCCTAAACCCTCACCAGTCCATTTGCGTATTCTTTGAGACGCTCATTTGCCACGGCACGGCGGTAAAGCGCTTTCACGCACTGATCGCTGCAGCGCAACCCAAACCCTAAACCCTAAACCCTAAACCCTAAACCCTAAACCCTAAACCCCAAACGTAACCCCATCCTTTTCCTCCCAAAACGCTACAGCCCACCCCCGCTGCCCTTCTGACTGAACCCCCACCCCCGAAACCCCACCCCCGAACCCCAAGCCCTAAACCCTAAACCCTAAACCCTAAATCCTAAACCCTCGGACTCGATTTCGAGGGCGGCGTCGCAGGAGCTGAGGGCCTTCTTGGCGAAGGCCTCGAAGTGTGGGGTCTTGGGATCGGATCCCATGAGTTTGAGATAAGCTTGAGCGAGGTTTAAATTTAAACACTGTTTTAGGGTTTGGACTTCTTCCTTTTCGTTTTCTTTCAAGTCAAACACTTTCGACAAGTACTGCAAACCCTTGATGTACCGCTGCACCGCCAGCTCCACGTTCCCGTCTGCGCAAACCCTAAACCCTAAACCCTAAACCCTAAACCCTCGACCCAAACCCTAAACCCTAGACCCTAGGCTGGGGCCCTTGGAAGGTAGGCTCTGGGCTGCGGAGAAGAACTCGTGGAGGCGTTTCGGGTTTAGCTGAGAGGAAAGGGTTTAGGGTTTGGGAAGGGTTTAGGGCTTAGGAAGGGTTTAGGGTTTAGGGTTTAGGGTTTGGGTTGCCTTTGAAGAGTTCGTTGGCTTCGTCTTTATTTTTTTTGGCCCTTTTGATGCACTGGGAGTTGGGGAGTTTGACGTCCATGTCTTCCTTGCTGCCGTTTGCTGCAGCAGCAGCAGCAGCAGCAGCATTTGTCTCCAAGTCTGTTTCTTTTTGCTTCCTTTCTCTCTCCACTGCTTCGAAGTAGGGTTTGCAGTCTTGCTGCAGGGTTTCCGTAACTTGCTGCAGCGCAGCAGCAAGCTGCTGCTCCGAGGCGTCTTCGTTGTCCAGCAGCCAGTGCTCCTGCTGCTGCAGCAGCTGCTGCACGTGCTGCTGCTGCAGGGGGGCCCCCAGGGGCCCCCTTGCTGCTGCTTGCATTTCTAACAAAAATGCTTCCAGTTTATTTCGCTGCGCCAATCGCCGAAACTCTGCTGTTTCCGTTTCAACTTGACGCGCGTCCACTTCTTGCAGCGCCTGAGCAGCAGCAGCAGCAGCAGCAGCAGCAG
>NW_013545579.1:0-1462 GCF_000499545.2 Eimeria tenella
GGGTTTAGGGTTTAGGGTTTAGGGTTTAGGGTTTAGGGTTTGGGGTTTAGGGTTTGGGGTCTGCAGCTGCAGGGGGAGCGGCCTCCGCGTCTCGGCGGGGCGCGCGCAGGCCGTGGGGTGGCGCAGAGAGCTGCAGGCACACCTTTAGGGTTTAGGGTTTAGGGTTTAGGGTTTAGGGTTTAGGGTTTAGGGTTTGGGTGCAGCGAGGACCCCGAGACGTTTCTGACGCCCCACGAAGAAGCCGAGCTGCTGCTGGGGGAGCTGCTGGCGATGCGTTTTGGGATTGACGCTCCTTTCCAGTCCTTGCAGGTGCACTCTAGGGTTTAGGGTTTAGGGTTTAGGGTTTAGGGTTTAGGGTTAAGGGTTTGGACGCGGGCTCAGCTAGCTAGCTAGCTAGCTAGCTAGCTAGCTGGGACGCAGCTGCGAGGCCCTCGCGGGATTCGCGGCGTTGAAGACTTGCCTGTGGCCCGGCGTTCAAGGGTTTAGGGTTTAGGGTTTAGGGTTTAGGGTTTAGGGTTTGTGTTTAGGGTTTGGGGGTTTTGGACGTCTGCCTTGCCACGGGAATTGTAAAAGACATTTTCCCGCTGCACCTGCCCGAGGCCCGGCTGGCTATACACCTCAAGCTGCAGCAGCTGCAGCAGCAGCAGCAGCAGAAGCAGAAGCAGAAGCAGCAGCCGCAGCTGCAGCTCGCCAAACCCTCGGCTTCTCTGGAGTCCATGCTTGTGAGCTATGGAGGAGTAGCGTGTGGGGTTTAGGTTTTAAGGCTTAGGGTTTAGCGTTTAGGGTTTACGGTTTAGGGTTTGGGGTTTAGGGTTAAAGGCTTGGGGTTTAGGGTTTAGGGTTTAGGGTTTAGGGTTTGTGCGCAGGCGGCGTACTGCGGCTTCCCCACAGTGTCGCTGTTTGTGCTGCTGCGCGGCTGCTGGCGTTGGTGCTCCTCTTTGCTGCTGCTGGAGCTGCTGCTGCTGCTGCTGCAGCAGCTGCTATTCCGCGGGGTGGAGGAGGCGTCTC
The DNA here is from genome assembly GCF_000499545.2 of Eimeria tenella. NCBI lineage: Eukaryota > Apicomplexa > Conoidasida > Eucoccidiorida > Eimeriidae > Eimeria > Eimeria tenella. The sequence goes on from NW_013545579.1 coordinate 1,009, forward strand.
GCGTGCGTTCAATTGCTGCAGCAACAGCAGCAGCAGCAGCAGCAGCAGCAACGTCCACCTCCCTCGCCACGCAGGCCGTGGGAGCAGCAGCAGCAGCAGGAACCCTAGCTTGGGGTGTATCTACAGACCCCCTGGGCGTGCTGCTGACTTCTAATGCTTTTAAAGCAGCAGCAGCACTTGCTGTTGCTCTTGCCATTCCCGTTTTCCTCGTTTCGTTGCAGAAGAAGGTAACGAACGAAGGGTTTAGGGTTTAGGGTTTAGGGTTTAGGGTTTAGGGTTTGCGCGGCTGCAGCAGCAGCAGCAGCAGCAGCACGCACAGCAGCCGCAGCAGCACTTCAGCGCAGTCAGCAGCAGCAGCAAGCTAATCCGGGGTGTGCTGTGCTGCGCTGCCGCTGCTGCTGCCGCTCCTGCCGCTGCTGCTGCCGCTGCTGCTGCTGCTGCTGCTGCTGCTGCT
>NW_013545580.1:0-1858 GCF_000499545.2 Eimeria tenella
AGCAGCAGCAGCAGCAGCAGCAGCAGCAGCGGCATCGGGCGCTCTTTCGCGCAGGCGGGGACGGCAGGGAACGCCCAGAAGGCGAAGGCAGCAGCACCCCGACCCGGAGAAGCTGCAGCCGCAGCGGCGACCGCCCCGACGCGCACCACCCCGCTCACAGCAGCAGCAGCAGCAGCAGCAGCAGCGAGGTTCTGTCTGCAGACACGGCCTCCGGGCAGGCCAAGAGTGCAGCCTCCCTCTACGCCCTTGTTACCCAGCAGCTGCCGCGGCTCACAAAACTCAAGACTGCAGCAGAGTGGGGAGCCTCTGTGGGCCTTTTGCCCCCGACGCCCCCACGCGGCTCTGGGGCCCTTTCCCCTTCGAGGTCTCAAGAGCTCAACGGAGCTGCGCATGCACAGGACGCCGACTCGCAGCAGCCGCAGCAGCAGCAGTGGGCGAGCTCGGCTGCTGCTGCCCCGGCTGCAGTGGCGGCAGCAGCAACGGCGGCTGCAGCAGCAGCAGCAGCAGACAACGCCACGCTGTTCTTCCCGCCCGAAGCTGTGGAAGAACTCCGAGAATCCCTCGAAGTCTACACTCCGGCGGACCTCCGGGGGGCCCTGGGGGCCCCCCAAAAGCTGCAGGGCCTCTACCTGCGGGTGCTGCTGCTGGGGGGGCAGCACTACGTCAACTGCGGCTTCTTCCGCCATGCTGCGCTGCTGCAGCTGCGCATTGCAGCAACTCACTTAGAAAGAGGAGACACGCGAGAGTGCCAGCTAGCCATCCAGAGGATGCTGCCGCTCTTCTTAAAAGAGCCCTGGACAGATGTGAGTCTATATACTTTAGCTAGCCACTCGCGGCTGTCTCTAGTGAACGCCAGCTGAGGCGAACTGCCTAGCTAGACATCGCGTTGCCCAGCTAGCCATCAAGCTGCTTAGCTAGCCACGGCATTGCTCAGCTAGCCATTGCGTTTTTCAGCGAGCCACCGCCTTTCCCAGCTCGCCATTATGCTGTCCAGCATCGTGTTGGCGGCTAGCTAGCCATCGTTTTGCCCAGCTAGCCATCACACTGCCATCACGTTGCCCAGCTAGCTATCATCCAGCGAGCTAGCTGTTTTTCTGTGTTTTCTAGCTGGCCTCCCATTGCTTTGCAGCTAGCTGGGTTGCCCCGTGGCTAGCTGCTGCGGGGCCCATCTCCAGCTTAATTAGCTGTTATGTGGCACTTCGTAGAAGGCTGTTGCTCTTGCTAAGCAGCACTTTTGTCTTGCTGCCAGCACCTTAAAATACAACTCTTCATTTTTTATTCGTCTCCTCTTTGTGCATTGGGACGAGCTGTGCTGGGCCCTGCGGAGAGCTGCTGCAGCAGCAGCCTTCAAGGCTGCTGCTGCAGCAGCCTAAATGAGCTTGTTAATTGTATGGGTGACTGGCAGCTGCCTTTGGGGGTTTGTGTCAGTGCCTGTCTTCGCCGCTTTGGCCGCTGCCAGTGGGCACTCTGCAGCTGCTGCACCTGCTGCTACTGTTTGGTTGCTCGCAGCTTTGGGTTTGCTGCCAGAAGCTGCTAGCCCGAGCAGAGGCAGCGCAGGGGAACAGGGGAGGAGCTCTGGCGACGCTGTACGCACTCAGTAACTCTTCTGCGGCGAGGTACCAGCAGCAGCAGCAGCAGCAGCAGGAAGATCTGCTGCAGCGGGAGCCGCAGCAGCGGAAACAGAAGCAGCATTTAGACTGTCTGGAGGCCCAAGACCTCGGGGGCCCTGCGCACTGTCTTCGCCGCTTCCTTTCTTTGGCCTCAAGCAAGAGCAGCACCGCACAAGAAGCAGCAGCAGCAGCAGCTGGTGCCGCTGCTTGCCCCCGCAGCGACCCGGCGCAGCCGCAGCAGCAGGAGA
>NW_013545581.1:0-1648 GCF_000499545.2 Eimeria tenella
TGGCTAGCCACAGCTAGCTGCAGCTAGCCACGCCGCAGCCAGAACCCCACAACAAGCTTCAGAGGGTTCTGGTTGTGCTGCTGCACCTGCTGCAGCAAATCCACGGCACCGCTGCAGCTGCTGCAGCAAACTAAGTCCACGGATGCAGCTGCTGCAACAAATTAATTACTCTGCGGCTGCAGCTGCTGCGGCAACGTCAGCACATGGCCGTAGCTGCTACAGCTGCGCCCATGGGCCATGGCCGGATGATGCAGCTGCAGCAGCTGCAGCAGCTGCAGCAGCAGCAGCAGCTGCAGCAATGTACTGACTAACTGCAGTGCATTTGAGCTGCTGCAGTGCATGAAGTTTTGCAGGCGTAACTACACCTCCAATCCAAACCCAAAACCCTAGGCCCTTGACGCTAAACCCTAAATCCTAAACCCTAAAGGAGCCTATAAAGAGCGGCACCGGTCAAAAAGGCTTGAAACAACTGCAGGGAAACGGGAGACGAAGAAAGTCCGTAGAGCGCAGCGCTGAGGCCTGGGCCCTAAACCCTAAACCCTAAACCCTAGCGCAAACCCTAAACCCTCGGTCCCTCAGGTGAGGTAAACCCTCATAAAGGTGGAGGGGGGGTATTTGTTGTTTGTTTGGGGACAAACCACCAGCCCATTTTCCCCCTTTTCCATCAACAAAGCCAAACCCTTTTTCGAAACTAAATAGCCATCAGGACTCGCCATTGGGGGGTTATCTTCATCCTAAACAGCAAAGCCCTAAACCCTAAACCCTAAACCCTAAACCCTAGCAGAAAACCCCCGCAGCACGCAGCGCCAATAACCCTAAACCCTTTCAGCAATAATAAATAAAACCCTAACGACAAAAAACCCAGTTTAAAACCCAGCAACAACAACCCCACCCCTTTTCCACATAAAAACAAAACCCCAATAATAAAACCCTTTGTAAAAATAATCCAAAAAACAAAAACCCCAAGAACAACAACCCCACCTTTCTCAGCAAATAATAACTCAAATAAGAAAAATCTAAACAACACACATGTAAATAACATGAATCTAAAGAACACAAATCTAAACTACACAAATTTAAATAACACAAATCTAAATAACAACTCCACCTTTTCGCAGCTAATAAGACCAACCCCAATAACACCACTCTATTAGCAACTTAAATAACACATAAATGTATATATAATATTAATAAACAAAACAAATACGAATAACAACAACCCCACCTTGCTGCAGCAAATAACAACAGCCCCACCTTGCTGCAGCGAGTAACGACAACCCCACCTTGCTGCAGCAAGTAACAACAACCCCACCTTGCTGCAGCAAATAACAACTACCCCAATAAGAACAATCCACATAAAACAAATCTAAATAAAAACAAGTCTGAATAAAACAAACAGAAATAATAAACATAGGTAAAACATATACAAATAACAACAACCCCACCTTGCTGCAGCAAATAACAACAACCCCACCTTGCTGCAGCAAATAACAACAACCCCACTCACCATGGGCTCTCCAGTGACGCAGCAAATGATGTTGCTGCGCATGCGATGGGGCATTGGGAGGGCCCTCACTACTTCCGCGAGTTCGGGCAGGCAGGCGGGACAGCTGCAGCCACAAAGTGTGGGGCACACACTCCCGCTGCT
>NW_013545582.1:0-1687 GCF_000499545.2 Eimeria tenella
CCCTCCCCCTGCTGCTGCTACTGCTGCTGCTGCTGCTGCTGCTGCAGGACTTTTGGGACGGCGAAGTTCACGGGGAAGTTTCTGCTGTAGTAGACGCGCTGCTGAGCGACTCCACAGCAGAGGCTCTGGCCTGGATAGAGACGCACAGCGCAAAGCTTCGAAAACTTAACGTAATGAGACCTGCTGCTGCTGCTGCTGCTGCTGCTGCTGCTGTTGCTGTTGCTGCTGGTTTTGTTGCTGCGGTGCTGTTGTGGGTGGGGGTGGTGCTGCTGCGGGTTCTCCTGCTGCTGTTGGCTTTGCTGATGCGGATGCTTTTTCTGCTGCTGTTGCAGGTTCTGTGGGTGCTGTTGCTGTGGCAGACTTTGCTGCCGCTGCTGTTGCTGCGGGCACTGTTGCTGCTGCTGCCGTTTGTGCTGCGGGTGCAGTTGCTGCTGCTGCTGCTACGGCAGTTGACTTATCGACCTGCTACTATGTCTGAAAGTTCTTCGTCGCTGGTGGTGCTGTTGTCTCTGCTACTGCTGCTGACTGGATGCTGCTGCTGTTACTGCTGCTGCTGCCCCTGCTGCTGCTGCTGCTGCAGAGTTCTTTGGAGACAGAAGTGCGCATGCAGCACGCGATAAACCTGCTGCGGAAGAAGAAGCCACGAGAAGCTGTGAAGTATATTAAGGAGCACATCAAGCCGGGAGACTTGGGTACTTCGCTGCCGCCCCTAAACCCTAAACCCTAAACCCTAAACCCTAGACCCTAAACCCTCAGCTCCAGACTTTGTGGGGCTGTGTGCCTGACAGCGAAAGGCCAGAACGAGCAACAGCTGCCACTGCTAATGTTCGTGCTGCTAGTGCTGCTAGTGCTGCTGCTGCTGCTGCTGCTGCTGCTGCTACTGCAACTGCTGGTGGCATCGCTGCTGCTGGAGCTCGTCGCCTGCTGAGTGCCCCTTCTGCAGGAGTGCTGCAGAATGTGAATTGCTGCGTTCTGAGCTGCGGAGCATGTTGCTGCTGCGGCTGCTGCTGCTGCTGCTGCTGCTGTTGCTGCTGCTGCTGCTGCGCGCAGAGCGCTGCCCAGACATCCGCCGGGTGCTGGCCCTCGCAGCGATGCTGGACTTCCCCCCTCCGGAGTACGAAGTAAGCCGCAGCAGCGCAGGCTCGAGTCCCGCAAACCCTAAACCCTAAACCCTAAACCCTAAACCCTGAACCCCAAACCGTAAACTTTAAACCCTAGATACTGAGCCCAAAACCCTAAACCGTAGTCCCTGAATCCTGAATCCTGAACCCCAAACCCTAAACCCTAAACCCTAGGCGCAAACCCTCGTGGGGTGGGTTGCTGCTGCTGCTGCAGCACCTGCTGGGGGAGGAGAGGAAGCAGCAGCTAGTGCGGCTGTTCATAACCACTAGTGCTGCTGTCTTGGGAATGACTCGAGAGCCTTTGCTGCCGCCTTTAGTGTTTTCGGGCCTTTGCGCAGTCAAGTCTGGCGCCTGCCTGGAGACCGCGGCCCCCAGGTGGGCCCCGCCAAACCCTAAACCCTAAACCCTAAACCCTAAACCTGGGCCCGCAGCGCAGCCCTAGGCCAGGGAGCTTCAGCCCTTCCTTCTCCTCCAAACCCTTAACCCTAGTAGTCCCAAGCCGCTGCGCTGGCCGGCGCAGCAGCAGCAGCACAGCAGCAGCAGCAGCAGCAGCAGCAGCGGGAGGG
>NW_013545583.1:0-2467 GCF_000499545.2 Eimeria tenella
CCAGGGGCCCCCCCAGGGGTCCCCCCAGGGGCCCCCACGCGGGGGGCCCCCCGGGGGCCCCTGCCGAGCTGCCGCGATGTTGCTGCTGCAATGCTGGCAGCATCGCAGCACCAGGCCTTCCCTGAGGCCCTTTTTGTGTCCCTTCCGGAGCTGCTGCTGTCCAAAATGCCCTCTCAAAGCAGCAGCAGCAGCAGCAGCAGCAGCAGCAGGATTCTGGCGGAGGCCTCCCTGCGCGACTTGGCGGGCCTCTGCATCGGCATGCAGCGTGCTGCTGCGTTTGCTGCTGGGGGGCCCCTCCTGCAGCAGCAGCTGAGGGCCCAAGGGGGCCCCCACGAGACCGCGCTGCTGCAGCAAGAGGCAAGGAAGCAGCAAAAGGAGGCCCTAGCTCTCTTTGAGGGGGCCCCTCAAACGCGCACTTTGCAGCAGCAGCAGCAGAAGCAGCAGGAGCAGAAAGAAGCACAAACTCAGCAGCAGCAAAAGCAGCAGCAGCAGAAAGCAGCACAAATCCAGCAACAGCAGCGGCACAAACAACAGCAGCTGCACAAACAGCAGCAGCAACAGCAGCAGCAGCGGCGGGAGCAGCAACAGCAGCAGCAGCAGCAGCAGCAAAGGTACATGAAGGCCGCTCTTCTTGTTTGGCATTCAGTTTGCCGAGAGGTAAGGCGGCGTCTGGAGAAGGGGGGCCCCCGCGCTTTGGCCTTTGGGGGCCCCTCCGGGTCTTCCAGGGGAAAGCTGCAGCAGCAGCAGCAGCAGCAGCAGCAGCAGCAAACAGAAGCAGCGGCGTCTCTGCGAGATGTGTGGTCCCTCAGCTGCTGCCTGGGCTGCGTGGGTCTCCTTTCTCCTTATCTCTTTAGGGGCCTCACAGCTGCTGCTCTTCAGCTTGCTGCTCCCAGCAGCAGCAGCAGCAGCAAGCAGCAGCAGCACCCCGAACAGCAGCCAAACCCGCAGCAGCAGCAGCAGCAGCAGAACAGTGTTGCTGGAGACACTCTCTCCCCAAGGTGGGGGGGCCCCACAGGAGGCCTCCAGAAAGAAACCCCGAGGGCCCTCATTGAGACCCCCGACTATCTAGTGAGTGCAGATGCTCTGCTGCTGCTGCTGCTGTTGCTGCTGTTGCTGCCGCTGCTGCTGCTGCGTCTTGCTGCTACTGCTGCTGCTGCTGCTGCTGCCTTGTCCCCGTCTCAGGTGGTTTACAAACCCCCCTACTGGCTCATCAACACAGCCCAGACAGACCCGGGGGCCCCAGAAGCCTGTGGGGCCCCTGGGGGACCCCCGGTCTTCTGGGGGCCCCCTGGGGGCCCCCCTGGTGCTCTTGAAATCCCTGCATGGGCCTCCCGGGGGGCCCCCCTACGAAGCAATCAGGAAGTACCCCTTGAGGGGCTATTGGGGGGGGCCCCCAAGGCCCCAACGGGGGCCCCTCAAGAGGCCCGAAGGGGGGGCCCCCAAGAGACCCGGGGTGGGGGCCCCCAAGGGGCCCCAAGGGGGGCCCCCCAAGAAGACCTTAGTGGGGGCCCCCTGCTTAGCGAAAAGCTGCTAAACAGCGGAAGGCCTGAGCCACTTCATTTGTTTCTGAGGGCCCGATATGTTGAAAAGAAGTGCCCTCTGCTGCCGGGGGCCCCCCTACAGCAGCCTGGGGTGCCCGCCGTGCGGCTCAGGGGGCCCCAGGGGCCCCTCGCAGGGCAGAGCCTGGGGCTAGGGGGAGAGGGGGGCCCCCCAGGGAGGGCCCCCAAGGGGGCCCCCGAGAGATTTACAGCTGGAGAGGAATTCGGGAGGGTCCTTTTAGACCCTTTTCTTGCTTCAGGCTGTACCCACAGACTTGACTGCGAAACTAGTGGTAAGTCCCACAAACTGTGGGGCCCCTGGGGCCCCTCGGGGGCCCCCCAGGAATCTACAGGGGCTTCAGGGGCCCCCAGGGGCCCCTGAAAATCTTTAGAGGCCCCTGGGGCCCCCAGGGGACCCCAGGGGCCCCAAGAAGCTCATAGGGGCTCCTGGGGGCCCCAGGGGCCCTCAGGGGCCCCCAGGAACCCCAGAGGCCCCATGGGCCCTCAGAGGCCCCAGAGGCCCCCAGAGGCCCCAGGGACGGGGGATTTTTGGGGGCCCCAAGGGGGCCCCCAAGGACCCCTTGGGGCCCCTTAGGCGCCCCTGGGGTAACAGAGGGCCCCCGAAGCTGCTGTTAAGGGTGCATCAAGGGCCACCGCGAAGGGGCCTCCTGCCTACCGCAGTAGCTACAGTTCTGCGGCTGTTTATACCCGCTGCTGCTGGGGCCCTTATTGCTGCTGCTGCTGCTGCTGCTGCTGCGCCTCAGGGCCCCTTCTTGTGGCGAAGACAGCGCGGGGCTTTCATCTGGCTCGCATGCACTTCGAAGCCCACAGACTCAACAAGCTCTACCTTTGTCTTGTCCACGGCTACGTGCAGCAGCAGCAGCAGCAGCAGCAACAGCAGCAGCAGCAGGTCCAAGGTGCAGGCGAGC
>NW_013545584.1:0-1074 GCF_000499545.2 Eimeria tenella
CAGCCGCTGCTGCTGCTACGGCTGCTGCTGCTGCTACTCCCACTGCTACTACTGTTATTGCTGCTACTGCTGCTGCTCCTTTTGATTTCTTTGCTGCTGCCGACGCTTTCGCAAGCACTGTGGACACTTGAGCTAGTGCTGCTGTTGAATGGTTGCTGCTGCTGCGGGTGCTGCTGTTGCTGCCGTGCTTTTCCCACCTCTGCTGCGGCTGGTGCTTCAACTGCTGCTGACGCTGACCCCCTGCCCATGCTGGTGCCACAATTGGTGATGCTCCTTCTGCAGCTGCTGCTGCTCTTGCTGCTGCTCTTGCTGCGGCTCTTGCTGCTGCTCTTGCTGCTGCTCTTGTTGCTGCAGCAAATATGGATTTGCGTCGGGGCTGCATGCGTTTCCGCAGGAAACCGAGCTGCTGCCGCTGCTGTTCCGCGCTCTGCGGCGAAGCGTGCAGCTGCTGCTGGAGGTGCATGTGCAGCAGCCGCCGGCAGAAGGAGCAGCAGCAGCAGGAGCAGCAACAGTAGCAGGAGCAGCAGCAGCAGTGGCCCTCAACACCCACTTCCTGGGGCCGCGAGAAGGGGACGAGCTGGTTCTTGCTGCTCTCTTTTATTGCGCTGCCACAACTGCAGCAGCAGCAGAAGCAGCAGCGGAGTGCCTCCTCACTCTGCTGCCACTGCTGGGATTTCCAGACATGCAGCAGCAGCAGCAGCAGCGGCTTCTGCAGCGACTAAAAGGTGAACTTCAGAAGGAGCTCGAAGCACAAGGCCTTCTTCGTCCCGTGCGTCTCTTGCACGGAAAAGAGCAGCAGAAGCTGCCGTGCGCTTGCTGCTGCGTGCAGCAGCAGCAGCAGCAACAGCAGCAACAGGAGCAGCAGGAACTGCAGCGGCAGCAATCGCTTAATAGGATGCCGCAAGAGGCTGCAGCCCTCATTGATGCTGCTGAGCCTTTCTTGTACATCCCCTGGGGCCCTTGGTGTCCTGAAGACCCCAAAGCAGCAGCAGCAGCAGCAGCAAGGGGACGCCGCAGCTGCTGCTCGCTGGTCGACCGCAGCGAGCTGCTGCAGCGGCTGGGGGGGGGCCGGCG
>NW_013545585.1:0-1017 GCF_000499545.2 Eimeria tenella
TTTAGGGTTTAGGGTTTAGGGTTTGCTTCTGCAGCGACAAAAAGGAATCAAATGCAAGCGGGCGTCGGAGGCAGAGGAAGAACCCGAGAAAGAATTAGTAACTCTAACCCCAAAACCCTACCTAAACCCTAAACCCTAAACCCTAAGCCACAAACCCTAAACCCTAAACCCTAGGTACACACTAAAGCCTTCATTAACCCTAAACCGCCAAGCCCAAAACCAAGAATTATGGGAAAATTCGAGGCCCTGAGAGCTAAACCCTAAACCCTAAACCCTAAACCCTAAGTAAACCCTAAACCCTCGGCCATGCACTCGAATCGCTCGACGAAGGGTCTGGGGTGCGGCGTATTCCCTGGAGTTTAGGGTTTAGGGTTTAGGGTTTAGGGTTTAGAATTTAGGGTTTAGGGTTTGTGCCACAGGAAAATGGCCTAGAGTTTGAAGACCCGTACGGCGATGACCTGGACGAAGAAGAGCAGCAGCAGCTGCAGCAGCTGCTGCGCAAGCAGCAGAAGAAGCAAAGCAGCAGCAGCAGCAGCAGCAAAAGAGCAGCAGCAGCAGCAGCAGAAGACCAGGAAGATGAATGGAGCGACGTTTCCGACGCAGCAGAAATGCAAACGGACGAAGACGAGGAGAACGAACAGCCCGTCAAGGTAGGGCTTAGGGTTTAGGGTTTAGGGTTTAGGGTTTAGGGTCTAGGATCTACGGTTTGCTGCTTGTGTTACCTCTGCAGATGTGGCGGCCGGGCGTGGACACCCTTGGCGAAGGTGCGTGTAGCTGCAGCTCATCCTTGAGGCCTAGGGTTTAGGGTTTAGAACCAGGGTTTAGGGTTTAGGGTTTAGGGTTTGGGGTTTAGGGTTTAGGGTTTGTGTGGCAGGCGAGGTGCTGGAGTGCGACTCGAGCGCCTACGAACTTCTCCACAGGCTGCAGACGGCTTGGCCCTGTCTTTCTTTTGACTTCATTCCAGACCAGCTCGGCGCCGTAAACCCTAAACCCTAAACCCTAAACCCTAAACCCTAA
>NW_013545586.1:0-1044 GCF_000499545.2 Eimeria tenella
TGCTGCTGTTCTGGCTGCAGCAGCAAAAGGACTGAAGGTGGGAGAGAAGCATCGAGGCAATCTGCGTGTCTCAGGAAGCGCACGGCCACCACCCGCTGCAGCAAGAGCAGCAGCGGCAACCACTGTCAGCAGCAGCAACAGCAACAACAGGAACAACAGCAGCAGCAGCAGCAGCAGCAGCGAGAGCACCACGGGACTGTGCAGCGGGAAGAGCAGCAACAGGCGGCAGCGCAGAAGCAAACCTACATGAAAAGGGCCCACCTGAGGCGCATGTACACAGACTCAGCAGCAGCCGCAGCAGCAGTTGCAGCAGCAGCGAGTGGAGCAGCAAAAGTAGCAGTAAGAACCGTCAAGGCTGCAACCGCAGCAACAGCAGCAGCAGCAGCTGCAGTAGCAGGAACAGTGAAGGCTGCACCCGCAGCTCTAGCAGCTGCAACAGCAGCAGCAGCTGAAACAGCAGCAGCAGCAAGAGCAGTAAATGCCGCAACAGCAGCAGCAGCAGCAGCAAGTCATCCGGGTGCAGCGAAGACACTACAGCAGCAGCTCACAGGGGCAAAAAGGACATCCCAGGGGGAAGCATGGCTGCCGTGCTGCTGCCAGTGCACCTTAGGGAAGGCCGCCTGCAGCAAACCAGCAGCAGCAGCAGCAAGAATCGCAGCAGCAGCAAGAACCGCAGCAGCAGCACCAGCACGAGCTGCTGCTGCTGCTGCGGAGGGCTGGGCCCGGGAAACCATAAGCTGCTGCCCATTATGAGTGTCCCGCCGCCCCACAGCAAAGAGAAGACCCTTTTTGACGAAATCAGATAAATCTATGTTGAAATTTCTGCGGTTCTAGGGTTTAGGGTTTAGGGTTTAGGGTTTGGGTTTGGGGTTTCAAAGGGTCACCTTGATCTCCCTGCTTATCCTGGGGTGGCGAGAGGAAAACCAAACAGAGAGAGAACCTCTCATTGCTAATAAACTTAATTTCAACTTTGTAGCAGCAGCAGCAGTTGCTGCTGCTACTGCTGCTGCGAGTGCTCGTGCTGCAGTGTCGGCTGCAGCCTGT
>NW_013545587.1:0-7838 GCF_000499545.2 Eimeria tenella
CTGCTGCTGCTGTCTCACTGTTTGTGAAGGGGTCTGGTTTGCTGCCAGCCATCGTCTATTAGCATCCAGGCGAAAAGGCCCAAAGCAGCAACCTGCAGAAGCAAAAAGAAAGAGTTAAAAAGGAAGTAAAAATGAAAATAAATATAAATATTAATAAATAAAAATAAAAATAACAAGATATAAGGGTATTCGAAGATAAACCGCAAAGGAGCAACAGCAGCAGCAGCAGCAGGGACAGCAGCAGAAACAGCAGCAACAAGAGCAGCAGCAGCAGCAGCAGCGACGGCAGCAGCGGCAGCAACTGCAGCAGCAGCAGCACGTGGGCAGGCCAACCTCAGCAAGGCCTTGAGGCGTCAAGTCCGGCCCAAAGGCATCCCAGGAGCACCAGCCTAAGCCCCGCAGCAGCAGCAACTGCTGCTGCTGCAGCTGCTGCTGCTGCTGCTGGCCTTCTGTTTGCCGCAGCTGCTGCTGACTGTCCTTTTCTGCTGCTGCTGCTGCTGCCGAACGGCACTGCAGCAGCAGCTCCTTCACAGGCCGCGGAGGGCCGCAGCAAGGCAGCAGTGCTGCTGCAGCTTCTGAAAAAGCCAGTAACAGCTAAGCAGCAGCAGCAGCAACAGCAGCAGCAGCAAGTGAAAATAAATTTGGCGGCTGTGATGAAAGAAGCAACAGCAGATAGAGCAGCTTCAAAGTGCAGCAGCAGCAACAGCAGCAGCTGCAAGAGCAGCAGCCTCAACAGCAGCAGCAGCAACCGCAGCAGCAGCAGCAAGAGCAGCAGAAACAACAGCAGCAGAAACAACAGCAGCAGTGGATGGCACGGCTCTGAGGCAGCAGCAACAGAAGCAAAGGAGCTACCGAGCTCAATCACAACAGGAGCAGCAGTGCAACGGCAACAGCAGCAGCAGCAGCAGTAGCCGCAGCAGCAGCTCGAGTGAGCCCTACCTGCTGTAAAGACACTCCTGCTGCTGCTGTTAAACAGATAAGCAGTTTTGCTGCTCTGCTGCCTGTGTGGCCTCTCTCGAGGTGTACGTACACCTCAAATCCACCGCCAGAGGCTCCGCTGCTGCTGCTGCTGCTGCTGCTGCGCTGCAGCGCAGCTCGGCAGCAAGCCTCAGGGTCTGTCAGGGGTGCCAGCAGCACGAGCTGACTTAGCTCCTGCTGCTGCTGCTGCTGTTGTTGTTGCTGCTGCTGTTTCGTAGTAATGCGGGCCAGCAAGAACTGTGTCTCCGGTTGCAGCGCAGCAAACAAGTTCTGCTGCTGCTGCTGCTGTTGCTGCTGTGGGTAAACCCAAAAGGGAGATGACGAGGGAAGCGACAGCAGCTGCTGCACCTCCGGGGCTTCAAGCCACTCTATTGCCTGCTGGCTGCTGCTGCTGCTGTTGCTTCTGCTGCTGCTGTTTCTGCTGCTGCGCTTGCAGCAGAAAAAACGCAGCTGAAGCGGAATAAAGAGCTCTGCAGGTGACTGCTGCTGCTGCTGCTGCTGCTGCTGCTCTTGCGGCAGCAGCTCAAGCAGCGACACGGCGACTTCCGGGAGTGCCGGCAGCTCAGCGAGGCTCAGCTGCTTCTGCTGCTGCTGCTGCTGCTGCTCTGCCAGCAGGTAGCAGGCCGGCAGCAAGGAGTCTAGGGAGCAGCAAGTGAGTGAACAAGACACAGGCGATGTGGCAGCAACAGCAGCAGCAGCTTCTCCTGCTGCTGTTGCTGTTGCTGCTCCTGCTGTTGCTGCTGCTGTTGATGAGGGCTCGCTGGCTTTGGGGAGCCACACAGTGCTGTTGAGCTGCCAGTTGTTGCCGTTGCTGCAGGAGCCGCTGCTGCTGCAGTTGCTGCTGCTGCTGCTGCTGCTGCTGCTGTTGCTCGAGACACCGCCTGTTGGCACAGGCAGTACCCACCGCTGGTACCCCATTTCAACAGCAGCAGCAGCAGCGGCTCGAGGGTCAACAGCGGTCGCAGCAGAGGCGGTGCTGCTGCTGCTGCTGCAGCTGCTGCTACTTGAGACAAGAGACCAGAGCTGCTGCTGCTGTTCGCGCCAATGTGTGTGCAGCAGAAAGAGCAGCTTTTATTATTTCCTCATTTTCGATTTCTTTTGACTAGCAGCTCACACAGCAGAAGCAGCTTGCCGTTGCTGCTGCTGCTGCTGCTGGGTAGCGGAGCCCACTTGTCGGCACCGGCAGCAGCAAAAGATCTGAGTCTATTTTTCCGTGTCTACGATTTTTAATGTTTTTTAATATTTAAAAATGCAACAAAAGGCGCCGCCTTATGTAACGGTCTGAAAAGAGTAGCAGCAGCAGCAGCAGCTGCTGCTGCTGCTGCTGCTGCTGCGGGCGAGATCTGAAACGGGCTAGTCAAAAGGCAATATTGTTAGAGTGAAAAAATCTGCAAGAAAAAGTAAGGAAGTTGTATTACTCTCTCTGCTGCTGTTGCTGTTTCTGTTGCTGCTGCTGCTGCTGTTGCTGCTGCTGCTGCCAGAAGATACCAAGACCCATCTCCAGTGACTCATTCTCTGCTGCAGCTGCTGTCGGCGTTGCTGCTGTTGCTGCTGCTGCTGTTGCTGCTGCTGCTGTTGCTGCTGTTTCTGCGACACATTAGCCTTCGGCCCTTTGGGTGGCAACTTTGTGAAAGCACTCGCAGCAGCAGCTGCTGCACCAGCTGCTGCTGCAGCAGCAGCAGCAATAGACGCAGCCGCAGCAGCTGCTGCAGAGCCCGTAGGGAGACTCAATGCAAACCATTTCCCGCTGCAGCTGCCTCTGTGCTTGCCAGTAACTTGCTGCACCAGTGGCCCATCTTGCAGCAGCAGCAACAGCAGCAGCAGCAGCAACGGGAGCAGCAGCAGCCGCAGCAGCAGAAGTCGCTGTGACAAGACTAACGAGTCATTTAAAAAGTCTTTAAATCAGCTTTTTGCAAATTTGAATTCAAAAAGTTTCAAAGGACATTTTGAAACAAAAAGCAAAAATGTAAATTAAATTAATTTTAGGAATTTTAAATTAAAAAGTTAAATTAATTAATTATTTTAAAACAGAATATATTCTATATTTACACCTATTTGTATATACTTATACTTATATTCATATCCATATTTATATTTATATTTATTTAAATTTAAATTTATTTATATTTATTTATTTATTTATCAAATGCATTTAATATAAAAGCACTTTTGTTTTTCTCTTTAAAAGCCCTATAAAGTCTTTTCCATTATTTCATTTTTATTTTATTTTTTTCAATTTTAATTTTTTCATAATTCTTCTTTAATTCTTTTTAATTCTTTTTTCTTTTTAATTCTTGTTTCTTTTTAATTCTTTTTTGTTCTTTTGGAAGCTCATTAACCTCCTCTTAATTCTTTTCCTTTCTAATTCTTTTTTCCCTTTTAATTCTTTTGCTTTTTGATTTTTTTCCTTGCAACTCTTATTTTTATTTTTTCCCTTTTTGTTTTAAATCCAAAGTGCTGCTCAACAGGACTTCAAACGAAAGTGTTCCAATGTCTCTTCATTAAAAGCGAACAAATCCGATTTTCTGCTGCTGCTGCTGCTTCTGCAGCAGCAGCAGTGCTGCTGCAGCAGCGAAAGCAGCAGCAGTGCTGCTGCTTCTGCAGCAGCAGCAGTGCTGCTGCAGCAGCAAAAGCAGCAGCAGTGCTGCTGCAGCAACTGCTGCAGCAGTGGCGCTGTGCTCTAAATCCAAAACGCTGCTGAAAAGGACTTCAAACGAAATAGGCTAAATATCTCTTCACTAAATGCGAATAAACAAGATTTGCTGCTGCTGCAGCACCAACAGCAGCAGCAGCACTGCTGCAGCACCAACAGCAGCAGCACTGCTGCTGCATGCCTAGCACTGCAGCAGCAGCGCCGCTGCATGCCCAGCACTGCAGCAGCAGCGCCGCTGCATGCCCAGCACTGCAGCAGCAGCGCCGCTGCATGCCCAGCAGCAGCAGCGCCGCCGCAGCATGCGCAGCAGCAGCAGCGCCGCCGCAGCACCACGACCGCAGCAGCCGCAGCAGCAGCAGCAGCTGCTGCTGCTGCTGCTCAGTCCTCCGGGACAGTGACGAGGGGGTACTTGTCGAGGATTTGCTGCCAAGTGGCGAGGCCCCTGCAGAGTTTGAAGAGAACTTTTGGGGCTTTGTCTGCATGCATGCGGACTTGCTGCATGCTATTTCTTTCTCGAATTGTGACAGAAAAGTCTTTTAAAGATTCAAAATCTGCTGTTGCAGCAAAAGGGATTCCGAGTTCGTCTGCGCGGGCGTAGCGGCGGCCGACGGAGGCGCTGCTGCAGTCCATTTTGCTGCTGAGCTGCAGCAGCAGCAGCTGCTGCCGCAGCTGCTGCAGCAGCAGCAGCAGCGGCTCCTGGCTCGCCAGCGGCAGCAGCAGCACTTTTATGGGAGCTATTTGCGCGGGGAAGTTCATGAAAACCCTTTCTTCTTGTCCTTTTATTTCTCGAGAACAAAAAGAATGTTCTAAAATGCAATAAATGATTCTTCCGATTCCGAAAGAAGGTTCAATCACACTTGGGGTGTACCGACGCTCGTGCACCGTCCTGCTGCTCTCTTCAAAACGCACCATTTCCTTCGTCACCACCACGCTGCTGCTGCTGCTGCTGCTGCTGCTGTTGCTGCTGCTGTTGCTGACGGCGTCGGCGCTGCAGCTGTCCGTCTTGCTGCTGCTGCTGCTGCTGCTGTCGAGGGTGAGGGTGTAGGTGCCGGAGGCGAGGAGCTGCTGCTGCATTTGCTGCTTCTGCTGCTCCTGCATGCACTCAATTGCTGCTATTACTGCTGCTTGCTGCTTCTTGAAAACTGTTCCAATTAACTTTTTGTCAAAAAAGGGTTTTAAAAAGTTTTCCTTCAAAGGAGGGTTTAGGGTTTCCGAAGCCGTCAAGTCCACGTGCGAAGCTGCTGCGTGGTGGCTCAGGTCATAAGCTGCAAACAAATTCAAGTCCATTTATTTATTTATTTATTTAATTTATTTATTTCTATTTATTTATTTATTTATTATTTCATTTATTTGTTTTATTTATTTGGTCTTTTGCTGCTGCTGCTGCTGCTATTTGGTGGGCAGGCTGTTCGCGAGGCCTCGCCTCCGCGCACTCCAAACCCTAAACCCCAAGCCCTAAACCCTAAACCCCAAACCCCAAACCCTAAACCCTAAACCCTCGAAGCCCGCCCCCCTCAAACCCCAAAACCGCAACCACCCCCACCCCGCCTCCCCCCCAAACCCCCAACCCCAACCCCAACCCCAACCCCAACCCCAACCCCAACCCCAAACCCTAAACCCTAAACCCTAAACCCTAAACCCTAAACCCTACCCGCGCGGTCCGCGTGTCCCGCGACTTCGACCCAGCCGCTGCTGGTGAAAACCTCCGCGTCCCAGCAGTCCGCAGCGTAATGCGCCTTTTCAGAGTTTAAGTGCTGCCGGAAACGAATGAAGGGTTTTTTGATTCCAAGTTTGAGCAGCAGCAAAAAGGTTTTCGCGAGGAAGAAGGCGAGGGTTTGGTTGGCGACTTGCTGCTGCTGCACTGCAGCAGCGAGCGGCAGCGCGCGCAGCGCGCCGCCGCCGCGCAGCTGCTGCTGCTGCGGCAGCAGCGGCAGCAGCAGCTGCTGCACTGCAGCAAACTTCTCGTGCTGCTGCTTCTTCTCCGGGTGGCAGAAATACTCTATTTCTGCCATCCAAAACTCCCGAGTCCGCAGCAAACCCCCGCGAGGGGATATTTCATTTCTAAACCCTAATCCAATTTGTGCTGCAGCAAACGGCAGTTTGCTGCTGCTCTGTTCGTACAGCCGCCGGAAGTTCACGAACATGCTCTGCGCAGTTTCCGGACGCAGGAAGCCCCTGCTGCTCCTGCTGCTGCTGCTGCTGCTGTCTTTGCTGCTGCTGCTGCTGTCTTTGCTGCTGCTGCTGTCTTTGCTGCTGCTGGGGGCTTTCGGGCTGCTGGCGGGGTCTTGGGCGCTGCTGCGGTTCTCGCCGTTGCTGCTGCTGCCGCTGCTGCTGCTGCCGCTGCTGCTGCTGCTGCTGCTGCTGCTGCTGCTGCTGCTCTGTTTGGGCCCGAGGTTCAAGGCAAACATGAGGTTGAAGGGGTAAGGAGCTGAGAGCGGATTGCCCGCGGGAGATTTTGCTGCCAAGGATTTGAAGTGCTGCTGCAGCTGCTGCTGCGAGAGGGCGTCGGCCTGCCGCCGCAGCAGCTCGAGCTCCTCGATCTCCCGCTGCACCTGCTGCTGCTGCTCCTGCTGCTGCTGCTGCTGCTGCTGCAGCTCTTCTATTCTCTTGTCTATCACTTCTTCCAAATACTTGTCCGCCCGAAAACATTCTCCTGTCACTTCGTCCTCCACCATAAAGTCCGTGAACCGGTCCACGTGCCCTGCAGCAGCAGCAGCAGCAGCAGCAGCAGCAGCAGCAGCGCAGCAGCAGCAGGGGAGGAGGAATATAAAGAAGCAATTATTTCAAGTGGGCTGTTTGGTTGACGATTGATTAGGCAGTTATCGTTTGTCTAGAGCTTTATTGTTCAGCCGTTGGCGCTGCTGCTGCTGCTGCTGCTGCAGCGCAGCAGCTGGCCTCTGCTGCTGCTGCAGCAGCAGCAGAGGCCATTCAGTTGGAAGCCAATAAAGACAAAAGATAATAAGAAGCAAATAGGAAGGTGCGGCTCTCAGCAGCAAAAAGCCCACAGGAGGCGCCCTATTCGCCGTCGAGGGTTTAGAAATGAGGGTTTAGGGTTTAGAAATTAGGGTTTAGGGTTTAGGGTTTACCGGAGGCCTTGAGGACTGCGTAGGGGGTTAAGCAGGTCCCCGAAATCTCCAGCATATCTTCTTCAAGGACAAAATGGGATCGCCACAAGTTTTCCACTTCGTTCTTCAGTGCGCAGCCTGAAACCACAAATTAGGGTTTAGGGTTTAGGGTTTGGGGTTCGGGGTTTGTGGGGCTTGGGTTTAAACGTTGGGTGTGGGCCCAGTCGCGGGCTGCTGCAGGCAGGGCACAGGCGCTGCGGCGGAGGCCCCAAACCCCAAACTAGGGTTTAGGGTTTCGCGTCGAGGGTTTAGGGTTTAGAGTTTAGGGTTTACCTGGAGGTCCGAGATCGTAAAGTCCTGCAGACCCTCCGTAGATTTCGAAAGAAGGAACAACAAAAAACCTTCTTTTTAAAAGCCTCTCAAACTGCTGCTTATATTTGATGAAGTGCGGCACTTCCTCCTGCTGCAGCTGCTGCTGCAGCAGCAGCTCCTGCTGCTCCAGCTGCTGCACGCGCTCCCGAGCAGCAGCAACTGCAGCAGCAGCAGCAGCAACTTCGGGGCCCCCATCGTGCTGCTTCCGCAAAACCCGAGCCGTTTCATTTAGTCTTGCTGCTTCCGCCCGCTGCTGCTGCAGCTGCTGCTGCAGCTGTTCCAGCTGCTGCTGTAGCTGCTGCTGCACCTCCGACTCGTCCTGCCCCTGCAGCTCCGGCTGCTGCTGCTGCTGCTGGGGATCCGTAGTTGCTGCTGCAGTGTCTTCCCCCATTTTCGCGTCGTGGCTTTTCTTTTTGCTGCTGTTGCTGCTGCTGTTGCTGCTGCTGCTGCTGCGGCTGCTGCAGAGGGCCTCACTTCTCGGCTGGATTGGGAATATTCTGCTGCTGCTGCTGCTGCAGCAAATGGAAGCAGCAAATAAAGAAGAATAATAACGGCGAGCAGAGGCGAAGCAGCAAAGGCGGAACTGCAGGGCGAGCATCCAACGCAAAACGGCGCACGGTTTAGGGTTTAGGGTTTAGGGTTTGGGAGCCCGCCGCGGGGCGCCCCACTGTGTGCATGCGTTTGCTGTGAGGGTCTCTTCGCGCCTTTTGGCAACATCCATAATTTTGAACATTTGAAAACCTGCAAACCCTAAACCCCAAACCCTAAAC
>NW_013545589.1:0-1273 GCF_000499545.2 Eimeria tenella
AATTAATTAATCATTGATTTATTTAAACAAATAAAATTAATAAATTATTAAAATAAATGGAATTCATGAGTGTCTGAATTATTAAAAGAAATAAAACTAACAAAATACGAAAATTAATAAAATTAATAATTGTTTTAATTGTTAGAATAAATAAAACTAATAAATTATTAAAATAAATAGAATCAATAAATCTTCGAATTATTAAATACATAAAATTAATGAATTATTAGAGGAAATAGAATTAATAAGTGTTTGAATTATTAAAATAAACAAAATTAATAACAATTAATAAAAGTTTGAATTATTAAAGTTAATAAATTGAAATTAATTGAGCTGTCTGTACACTTGCCTGCACCAAGTACTCTTTTGGCACCGGCTCTTCTGTGCCGCCCAGCAGCTGAGCAGCAATGCGTCCGCTCTGCAAACACAAACCCTAATTTAGGGTTTAGGGTTTAGGGTTTAGGGTTTAGGGTTTGCCAGTCCGCTGCAGCACCTGTAGGGACCTACACCGCAACTGCCTCAACCCCAGTTGCCCACCTAGTGCTGCACACAAATTCTAAACCCTAAACCCTAAACCCTAAACCCCAAACCCTAAACCCTAAACTCTAAACGCTACCTGTGTAAATACCATCAACCCTGAGCTTTCAGAGTCGAGTCTACCGGCCACAACCAGCTTGCGAAGGGTTTTAGGGTTTAGGGGGGCCCCCCAAGGGTTTAGGGGGGCCCCCCTAGGGTTTGGGGGCCCCCGTGGGTCCCAGTAGTTTTCGGGGGTTAGTAAAGACCGGCATAAGGGTTTACTTGATGTTTTATTTTCCTTGAAAACAAATTCGCAATTAAATCAATTAAAAGAATAAATGCATGCAAAAGTCACTTGCATGCGGGCTGCATGCAGTTATAAATAAAAAGAGTTCAAAAGAATTTAACTGTAATTCAAAAAATTTCAAAATTTCAAATTTCATGCAAATGCACTTCCGGTGTACGTACACCTGCATGCACCAGGTGTATGTACACCTGGAGGATGTTTTCGTGAACTTCATTTTTATTTCCTTTTTCATTCCTGGAATTTTACTAATTTGTTTTTCAAATTATTAATTAATTAATTAATTTATTCATTTATTCATTAATTTGCTAATTTTTGTACCTCTGATTAATAAGATTAATTAATTTATTTTTATCTAATTATTCATTTATTCCTTTGATAATTAATTTATTTATTTTTAAATAATTTGTTTATTTATTAGTTTGTTTATTTATTAATTGGTTTATAATTAAT
>NW_013545590.1:0-2317 GCF_000499545.2 Eimeria tenella
AAGACCACCACCGTCACGACAAATCTGAACATCCACTGGGAATGTGAGAGTCTAGCGGGCCCCATTTGCCACAACGTGTCTACGCCACAAAGCAATGCACCGAATCACACCTCCAGACACACGTAGTGCAGTGGGCACAGGAGACCAACGATACAAGCAAGCAACATAAACCAGCCAGACGGCCTTCGATTTGCTCACAACGAAGCAACTAACAAGCGAATAGCCTTTATCTGCCACTTACTGTCTGTGCAGCAAAACAGTGAACAAAATGTTAACGCAGACGCACTCGCACCTCAAACCAAAACCGCCTCAATATTTGGTGACATGAACGTTCAGGTTTGTTACATCGCATCGCTGGCATTTAGGATGCGCGCTCGAAACAAGATGGAAGTTCAAAAGAAAATCCCGAAGACACGTGCTTTTGTTGCATGTGGCGAAGTTGCACTCGGAACCCACCAGATGTTCCTCGCATATCACATCCGTCGTGCACGCCACCCATTTCCGTTGGAAACGGAGTAGTTTTGTGAACGTCCAATGAGTACCAAACGTCGGAGTAACAGTCTGAAGCCATTAATCGCTTCCACCGTCGCAAGCAAATGCGGGAAGACCTGATCGCACTGCAGGCGTTAACCTCATGCGAAGCCCCTAGCCTCTGGTAAAAGTAGAAAAGCCTGGCGCTTGTTCGAGATACGCGAATTCCAATCTCACAAATATAAGCACACGGCCCGGCGCATGCTGCGCGCTCTATGGCACTTCATAATCTCCGCCGGTAGCCCAGAAACTTTTGCATGCACCGAGAGGCACCACGTAAAAAGACAAAGCGCAACAACCCAGTTGCAATTTGCTCTACAGATGTCCGGCTCCCCTGAGCCAAATGTGCAGAAAGTGATCCAATGATGCATGGAACAAAAATCGAAGAATATGGCCTGGGCGAGTAGCAAGAAACGACCTCAGATATTCATGCGAACCGAAACGCAGAAAAGCTGTTGGGCCTTGCGGGACATAATCCGTGCTAAGTGACGAGCGCCTTTGTTTTGGTCACCGAAGAGGTGCAAAAGCCAGACAACCTGAACAACAACACTCCAATGCACGCTGCTTGATTTCCAGGTTCCCGACGCGCGTGGTCATTCGTATTTCCAGGGGCGTCTGACCAAGTGTATCCCACATCACGCACTCACAAGCGTCTGAACTCAGTGCATGCATGACGTCCTCTTAAAGCCAAATAAAATCAGTATCATGAGGCGCCTCGCACTGTTAAAAGCCATATCCTTTTATTCAGTGCAGACGGTCGCGCGGATGCCGACCACTCCTACTAGTCGCACAGCACACTCCAGCAATGAAGCAGTGCTACACCAGACAGCAGTCACTCGGTCACAACAAAACAACGGCGGGGGTGCTCTACGGAAAACGCCAAAGATCAATACGCGTCATTAGCCACACACCGGCTGCGTAGCAAAACAAGCCACCAATCTGCAAATGCAGCCACTTGAGTGCACAACGAGCACATCACATGCGACGAAGCTGCTCAATCGAACCGTACGGTTGTAGTAAGGCCAACAGCGGTCATTCGTCCGCAGGCTACAAGTGAATGTGAGATCTATGCAACCGTCGAAAGGCCACTACAACAACGCCGCTCAACAACAAAGAAGCCAGTGTGAAGCTCCACAAAAGGGCCCAAATATCAATAGAACCCATCTTCCACACACGGACTGCGCAGCAAAAATGTCCGCTAATATGCTTCTGCAGATGCACTAACTTGAGTGGGCAGCGAGTGCAGCACTGCTACTAAGTTGATCGATCAACCTTTTATGTTGCCTTAAGCCCAACAGCGGTCACTTGCCCACAGCCTACCAGCGAATCTAAAGGCCTAGGAAACATCCGAAAGGCCAGTACAACAACAGCGCTCAACAACAAAACAACCAGTGTGAGGCTCCACAAAGGAACCCAAACACCAGTAGAAGCCATCTCCCACACACGGACTGCGCAGCAAAACCATCCACTAATACGCTTCTGCACATACACTCACTCGAGTGGGCAGCGAGTACAGCATATGCTACTAAGTTGATCGATCAACCTTTTATGTTGTCTTAAGCCCAACAGCGGCCTTTCGCCCACAGCCTACCAGCGAATGCGAAGTTCCACGAAAAAGCCAAAGGATTAAACCGCGTCACTAGCCACGCACTGTCTGCGCACAAACACTGCTCACCAAAATAAGGCTACAAACGAAGCTTCTCGAGTGCACACCAAGTCCACCTACTAAGGACGTGTTTCCGCTTCACGCTACAGCCAAAATATAACCCCAACCGCATCCCCTTGA
>NW_013545591.1:0-2867 GCF_000499545.2 Eimeria tenella
CAATCTGGAGTCTGTGGGGGGACTGTCAGACCGCCGCAGCAGCGGCAGCAGCAGCAGGAGAGACAGTTTGCTGTCGAGCCGCAGCTCAGCAACAGCTCCTGGAGACGTCAGCAGGGAGCAGCATTTGCTGCTGCAGCAGCAGCAGCTGCTGCTGCTGCAGAGGCCCGAGGCTGCAGACTCACACAGAGAAGAGGGCGTCGCTGCTGCAACGCGTGCTGCTGCTGCTCTTGCTGCTGCTGGTGCAGTCGAAGAAGCGGCGGACGACCCCTTGCTGCAGCAAGGGCCGCAGCAGCAGCATCAGCAAGACTCAACAGCAGCAGCAGCGCTGGAGTATCCTTTGCCAGAAAATGCTGCTCCTGCTGCTTTTATTGGCGCCGACCCAGCAGCAGCAGCAGCAGCAACAGCAGCAGCAGCAGAAGCACCGCTGCCTACAGCAGTGACTGCAGCACAGCAGCCAGGACGGCCGCCGGGTCCGCCAGCTGCACCCACAGCAGCAGCAGCAGCAGAAGCAGCAGCAGAAACAGCAGCAGAACCAGCAGCAGATGCTCTTGTGCCACAAGAAAACAGCAGCAGCAAAGAGACCCAGGCAGCAGCAACACTGCGTGCTGCTGAGGCCCCGCTGCTGGGAGGGGCGACCAAAAAAGCAGCAGCAGCAGAAGCAGCAGCAGCAGCAGCAACTGAAGACTCTGAGCCCAACGCTGCAGAGCAGCAGAAGCAGCAGAAACAGCACAAGACAGAGCAGCAACACGAGCATCAGCAGGAGCAGCAGCAGCAGCAACTGCTGCAGGAGTTGGCCAGCGATACTGAGCAGTGGCCGTCGCTAGAGGTCTCGAAGTGCCTAGGCAGTTTGTCAACTGCAGCAGCAGCAACACCAGCAGCAGCAGTAACAGCAGCAGCAGCAGCAGAGGGCTGCAGCAGAGGCACAAGACGGAGACCCCGAGGCAGCAAAAGGAGACAGAACAACGGCCAGTGCTGACTAGCTCTAGTCGCGGCTAGCTAGCTAGCTAGCTAGCTAACTAGCTAGCTAGCTAGCCAACCAGCTAGCTAGCTAGCCAACCACCTGACAAACTGCCCTGGTGGCTATCCTTCCAGCTAGCTAGCTAGCTAGGTGGCTGGGAAGCTGGGCAACCGGCTAGCTAGCTAGCCAGCTAGCTAACAAGATGGCTAGCTAGCTAGCTAGCTAGCTAGCTAGGTGAATAGCTTTTCTTCTTGCGAGGAGCAGCAGCTTTGGAGGTTTCTTTGGACAGAGAAGAGCTGCCTGGGGGTCTTGAGTGAAAGAAATGCTTCTGAAGGATACTTGAGTTTGCTGCTGCTGCTGCAGCTGCTGCAGCAGACTTTCGCTTTTAATTTAATTGTTTTGCCGCTGCTGCAGCGGCTTTTCTGTGGGGCCACAGCTGTACAGACACCGCGTGAGGCTCTCCTCCGTGCTTCTTTTTTTCCCCATCTAGTGCATCACTGGACTGCAGCAGCAGCAGCAACAATGCAGCAGCAGCAGCAACAGCAGCAGCGGCGGATGCCGCAGCAATTCTCGCGGCAACGGTGGACGATCTGCGTCTTGGAGTTTTCCTGTCTACCTTGTCAACATTGACTTGATGGCTACTTGACTAGCTAGCTGGCTAGCTAGCTAGCTAGCTAGCTAGTCAGCTAGCCAACGGCATAGCTAGCTTACTAACGGGCTCACCAGCCAGTGTGCTGGCGAGCCAGGCGCACATGACCTGGCAGCTAGCTAGCTAGCCAGCTAGCTAGGTGGCCGGCCAGCTAGCTAGCTAGCTAGCTAGCTAGCTAGCTAGCTAGCTAGCTAGCTGGGTCCCGTGGGCGTTTGAGTGGCATGTGTTGTCTTTCTTTGCGGCGCTTGTCCCTTGGCTTTTTATTTCAACGCTTATGATCGACGAACGGGTCTGTCACTTTCTTTTTGCTTCTTGAGCTGTTTAGCTAGCTAGCTAGCTAGCTAGCTAGCTAGTAGCTAGCTGGCCAGCTGGTTGGCTAGCTAGCTAGCTAGTAGCTAGTTCGCTAGCTAGCCAGCTAGCTGCCGAAGTGGCTGGCTAGCTCACTAGTGGAGGAGCTGGTTGGCTGACTAGCCCTGAGGGGGCGGGCAACTGCTTAGCTAGCTAGCGAGCAGAGTAACTAGCTAGCTAGCTACCCAAGGAAGTAGCTAGCTAGCTAGCCAAGTAATTAGCTAGCTAGCTAGCCAAGCAATTAGCTAGCTAGCTCGGTCAGGGTGAGGTGGGCTCCTGGCGATACAACTCGGAGCCGAAGGAGAGTGTAGAGTAGCTGATTCGGGCTGCTGTTGCTGCTGCTGCTGCTGCTGCTGCTGCTGCTGCTGCTGAGCGCCTCAGTGGCACTTCCGCTGCTTCAGTGGATAGCTAGGAGCCGCCGCAAACCCTAGACCCTAAACCCTAGGGCAGGCGGCGACTTGGTGGGGTGTTTGTTGAGAGCAGCAGCAGAGTACAGTTTCTGCGGAAACCCTGAACCCTAAACGCTAAACCCTCGTGCAGCCCCAACGGCAGCTACGTAGCGCAGTTTGCTGCAGATGCTTTATAGGGGCACTTCAGAGTTTAGGGTTTAGGGTTTAGGGCTGAGGGTTGGGGGTTTAGTAATGAGGATTTGGACACTGAATGAACAGTGCGAGCCAAACCCTAAGCCAGGGTTTAGGGTTGCTGCGCTCAGACTTTTAAAAGCAACACAACAAAAGGCGCCAAATAAGACTAAAAGAATATAAATGAATATAAATAAATAAATAAATTATAAATGATGATTAAATCAAAACAGATATTTGTTCCAGTGGCTCATCTTGGGGGGTGTCTGGAGAGCGGTGGTGGTGCTGCTGCCACCTCTGCTGCTGCAGCAGCAGCAGCAGCGGCAGCTGC
>NW_013545592.1:0-2315 GCF_000499545.2 Eimeria tenella
CGGTCGCTGCTGCTGCTGCTGCTGCTGCTGCTGCTGCTGCTCCTGCTCCTGCTCCTGCTGCTGGTAACGGCCGCGTCAGTGCCGGCTGCTGCAGCAGCGCAGCAAACCGTCAGTTATTGGGCCGCTCGCGAACGCGCCATATTTCAAGGCTTGGGAGGGCCTATGTGTTCGAGGGTTTACGAGGGTTTACGAGGGTTTGCACTTGCCAGGGTTTGCACTTGCGAGGGTTTGCAAGGGCACGGCGGTTTGCAAGTGTTTACAAAGATTTGGGAGAATTTATCAGGGTTTACATTTCGAGGGTTAAGGAGGGCTTAGGGTTTACGAGGGTTTAGATCCACGAGGGTTTGCGAGGGTTTAGAGAGCTGATAGGGTTTCCGCTACTAGGGTTTGCTAGGGTTCAGGAAGGCTTATGCCTACGAGGGTTTAGGTCTTAGGGTTTCAAGGGTTTAGGATTGTTTGAGAGGGTTCAGAGCTGCAAGGGTTTAGGAGGGTTTAGGGTTTCAAGTTTTTATGAAGGTTTGAGAGGGTTTAGTGCTGCAAGGGTTTGGGAGGGTTTAAGGCGAAGAGGAGTTATGTAGGTTTAGCTTTAGAAGGGTTTAGGAGGGTTTAGGATTGAAAGGCTTTAAGGCCTCGGGGGCTTAGGAGGGTTTGGCTTTGCTGCGGTTTCTGAGGACTGAACCCTAAACCCTAAACCCTTCTACTGGGCTTATTCTGTTGAGTCCTTCGCAGCATGGCACCCGAGGGTTTAGGGTTTGCAGCGTTTGAGGGTAAGTGTTTAGGGTTTAGGGTTTGCTGGCGTTTAGCCAAAGTTTGAGGGTTTTTCGTGCTAGGGTTTGCCGTTTATATATAGAAGGGTTTAGGGTTTCGTCGGGTCCTCTGGGGTCTGGACGGACTAGGGTTTAGGGTTTTCTAGGGTGTAGGCTTTCCTGTCAAGGCTCCTAGGGTTCGGGGTTTAGGCCTTTTAGGGTTTAGGCTTTGCTGTTTGGTCCTGCAGGATTGGGGGCCTAGGCATAGGCTTTCTAGGGTTTAGGCCGGCTCGTTCGGGCTTGAGGGTTTAGGGTTTAGGGTTTTTAGGGTTTGGGCTGGCCTGCTAGGGTTTCTTCTAGGGTTTAGGGTTTAGGGTTTGTGGAGATGCAGCCCCGATTAAAAAATAAGTAAGCCTCTGGCTACGGACGTTCGCCACCCAAAACAAACCCAGAGTCGCTGAGTACTGTCTGGAGCTGGGCAGAGCTGGAGCAGCAGCAGCAGCAGCTGCAGCAGCAGCAACTGCAGCAGCTGCTGCAGCAGCTGCAGCAGCAGCAACTGCAGCAGCTGCTGCAGCAGCACTGCAGCAGCAGGGGCTGCTGCGGCTGCAGTGAGCGGTGTTGCACATCTACAGGGTACGGAAGCAAAGAAGCTGGCCTGTCTGTACAGAGCCCAGGCCCTTTAAATCTGGACGTCGGGCCTGGGGAGCTGCAGCAGCAGACTCCCCAGCAGCAGCAGCAGGACACCGCTGCGGCGGCAGCAGCAGCAGCAAAGTTGCTGCTGCAGCAACTCAGTCACTTTCAAGCCGGCTAAGAACTCTCGCGATTGCAGCCGACAGCGTGGCATAGGCCTCTCTGGGGGGCCCCAGTTGGGGTGTATAGACAGGCAGGGGGTCCAGCAGCTGCAGCAGCAGCGAGCGCAGCGCAGCAAATTCTGCTGCTGCTGCTGCTCCCACCAAGTCTGGGGGGGGCAAGAACTGTGCAGGAGTGAGTGCGGGGAGCAGCTCGAGGCGTTCCCAAATGGAAAGCGCAGCAATGCCTCCCGGGCGTGCTGCTGCTGCTGCTGTTGCTGCCGCAGATGCTGCGACGTTCGCAGCTACTGCAGCAGCAGCATTGGGAGCAGCAGAGTCATAAGGAGCTGCCAAGTAGGCGTCTTCGGCGGGGCGCCCGGTGGACCTGCGTTTGCTGCTGCAGCCCACGACGAAGCGGCGGTCGGCTTGCTGCAGCTGCAGCAGCAAGTGCTGCTGCTGCTGGTGGTGGTGGTGGTGGGTTCCGCCGGGGCTGCAGTGCGGCTGCAGCGGCAGCACGCGGGCTTCGTGCTTGTCTGGGCGTTGCTGCCAGCTTGGCTGGGGGCCCGTGGCTGCAGCAGTTGCCTGCGCGGTGGCTGCAGCAGTTGCTGCTGCAGTTGCTGCAGCGGTGGCGGCTGCAGTTGCTGCGGCTGTGGCAGCAGCGGCTTGCTGCTGCTGCTGCAGGCGCGTGTCGGCCGTGCCGCTGCCGGTGGGGGTGCCCCCGCGGGCGGCGGCAGCAGCAGCAGCGGCGGCGGCGGCGGCGTCTGCGGCGGCGGCTGCGGCG
>NW_013545593.1:0-1727 GCF_000499545.2 Eimeria tenella
CCATGACCGTGAGTCGCATCAATCACTCATATGCCTTTCGGACGTTCAAACGTTCAAAACAACATACCTCAGCCAACCGCCAACGCATCCTTCTACAACCTCGCCTACCTCCTGCAAAAGCCAACAGACTCCGCTACATAAGGGGCAACACCTTCTCTCTCGCATCGTCATGGACGACACAGACACCAAGCAGCCGCAAGCATGCACGCACTCACAACTGGTGCAAAGACATTTGGAACCGGCATCGTCTTTACAACACATGCATCCTTGCTCAAGGGCTGAAGGCGAAATCACCCGCCTAAAACACACGCGCACTCTGCCAATCTACCACATCCTTCAGCTATGCATCTCGACACCACCACTTCACTGTGCCTCGTGAAAAACTAAAACGGAAAACCCTAGACGCTGCGCCACCTAACGCGTCTTCATGAGCCATTTCAGGGACCAACGAGACGCCAAAAAGCGCTCGCTTTGTTTACTTGCGAAGATTGCCGCTGCCGCAGCAACAAGACAAAGGAGCTTCGGAAAGAGCTTGTCGCGTGTCCAGGAAAAACGATAGCACCAAACTAAACTGGACAAATGTTTCAACTTGTAGTGAGCAGAATGATAGATAAAGTGACCAGGTGCTTGTGGCGTTTGGTCGCTGCATTGTTCGTCGATGCGAGCATATTTCCGCCGCTAAAATAGTTGAGGTACCTTTTGTCTGGCCCGAAGCACCGGTGCTAGCAAAAACCACTCCATCCTTTCGCAGCTGTTACTGTCAATGCAGCGTTATATCTAGCTTCTCAAGACAGTCATGCGCAAAATCGGCCAACAATTAAGCGCCTGGAAGCCGACGCAGGGGATGCGCACAGCTCCAAGCACGTTCACGTCAAAGGACAGCGAAAATGCATATCGAAATAGCGTGCCCCAGTCCATGTTGCGGGCATGCCGTGCTGACGAGCACACATTGTGCATAGCAACGCGCAAGAAAGAGATGAACAGCCTGCTGCGCGACGCAGTGAGCCTCACCTAATAGCGGGCTCTTCCTCGCTAGCCCGTTGCGTGCTCATGATATCCTCTACACTAAAAACAAACCTTGCTGTGAGTGGCCGCAGAATTATTGTCCGTGACGCTGCGCGAGTCACTTAGCCCAACACTAACGGCACGATACACCTAAAGTCGTTGACAACTTGACAACGGCACATAGGATCGGGATCCATTGTCTGTTGAGGTGAAAACGTAGCATAGAGAGAAACATTTCTAAGCGCCTTCACTTGCCGTGTGATCACTAACATTCCATGTGGTACCACTACGAAATTTTTCATGCAACGATCAGTGCTTGCATCGATGACTGTGAGCGGCGGCCACAAGGACGACTTGTTAGACGGGCAGCTGCGATACAACACCACTTCGTCCACTATAGCTTCATCGTTATCCATCTGACCCTACTTTCTGCAGAAAACAATTAGCCCAAATGGACGACGCGGCTACATCTGGTTCCTTGCTCCTCCGCGGGGCTGCCTGTCACCAAGCTACGAAACGTATACACTTCGAAATAGCGCAAAGCCATTCCGAATCGAATTTCCATCTGTGACGAGTATGTTGAAACCCACAGACTGAAGCCAAAACCCGCCGACGATAACAAGCGCGCGCCCGCGCTGAAGTATCATAAGTACAAGCCCCGAACCAAGCCACCTGTAGCCCTTTCTCCCTACGGGGAATAAACCCCACTCCACACCAGGACC
>NW_013545594.1:0-1241 GCF_000499545.2 Eimeria tenella
CTTTCACGTTTGCTTTTGCTTTTGCTTCTCCTGCTGCTGCTTCTTCTGCTGCTGCTGCTGTTGCTGCTGCTGCTGGCCCTTGTTCTTCTTTTTCCGTCCTGTTTCTCTTTTTCTTCTGGTAATGCTGCTGCTGGTGACGGAAGTGGCATTTCTGCTGCTGCTGCTGCTGCCTTCTTCCGCATCCCCGCTACAGTAGCAGCAGCAGCAGCAGCAGCAGCAGCAAGTGTGTGTGCTGCAGAGTCTCTTGTGCTGCACCGTGCTGCTGGAGACGTTTGGCTGCAGCAGCTAGGAGGCTCTTTGAGTTCTTCTTTTGCTGCTGTGCTGCGGCGGGCCTTGAGGGCCAAATACACCAAAGAAGTGTCAGACCCTAAACCCTAAACCCTAAACCCTTGCTGCTAAGCCCTAAACCCTTGCTGCTAAACCCTAAACCCTTGCTGCTAAACCCTAAACCCTTGCTGTTAAACCTTAGACCCTCGCTGCTAAGCCCTACTCTTTGCTAAACCCTAAACCCTTGCTGCTAAACCCTGAGGCCTTGCTGCTAAACCCTACTCGCTGCCAAACCCTAAACCCTTGCTGCCAAACTCTACTCGCTGCTAAACCCTAAACCCTTGCTGCTAAACCCTACTCGCTGCTAAACCTTAAGCCCTCCCCGCTAAACCCTAAACCCTTGCTGCTCAACCCTAAACCCTTGCTGCCAAACCCTAAACCCTTGCTGCTCGCTCATAAGCCCGTGCTGCTGAACCCTAAGCCCTTAGCCTGTACTGCTAAACCGCAAACCCTAAACCCTCGCGCCTAAACCCCAAGCCCTAGCTTGTATAGACTAAACCGTTGCTTCTAAACCCTAAACCCTTGCGTCTAAACCCTAGATGCTAAAGCCTTCTTCCTAAACCCTGACTGCAAAACCCTAAACCCTAAACTCAAACCCCAAACCCTTGTTTTCTCCACCCTAAACCCTAAACTGCTGCTTCTAACGTTGCTGCGCTAAGCCCTTATTTAAACCCCAAACCCTAGCCCTAAACCCTAAACCTTAAACCCTAAACCCTAGCAAATGGTTTATTTTTTGGAGACAATTTAAATAAACCCTTTTTTCTTTTTTGTTTTTTTTTACAGGACAGTTCTTAAAGAAGCCCTTCGAGTCTCTTCTTACCTCGCTGCGCTGCCTGCTGAATTCGTGCGCCTTCTAGGGTTTAGGGTTTAGGGTTTAGGGTTTAGGGTTTAGGGTTTAGGCTTTAGGGTTTAGG
>NW_013545595.1:0-2309 GCF_000499545.2 Eimeria tenella
GCTGCGGCTGCTGCTGTGCTGCCGGCGCCGCCGCAGCAGCAGCAGCAGCAGCAGCTTGGGGCCCTTCACTGTGGCCTTCTATGTGGGCCAAGTAGACCCCGAGGGCCTCCCCCACGGCTTTGGCCGCTGGCAGTCCGACGCCTACCACGGCGAGTCCATCGTCGGATACTGGAACCACGGTCTGCTGCTGCTGCTGCTGCTGCTGCTGCTGCGGCTCCCGCTGCTGCTGCTGCTGCTGCTGATGTTGGTGATGGGGATGGTTGTTATAATGATTTTGGTGGGTATGGTGGTGGTGGGGATTATGGTGATGAGCAGGGTGGGTTGTTGTGGGGATGGTGGTGGTGGATCTGCTGCTGCTGCTGCTGCTGTGGCTCCCGTTGCTGCTGCTGCTGCTGCGGGTGATGATGCTGGTTACGGTGATGGTAGTTATGGTGATTGTGGTGATTGTGGTGATTATAATGATGGTGGGTATTATGGTGATGATTGTGATGGTGGTGGCGGTTGTGCTGCTGCTGCTGCTGCTGCTGCTGATAGTGATATGGCTGCTGCTGATGTCGCTGGTGCTGCCAGCAATGCTGCCGCTATCTCTTTTGCTGCTGCTGTGTCTGTATCTGTCTCTGCTGCTGCCTGTGTCTCTTTGCGCCCTGCTCTCTGCCCACTTCTGCCCCTCACCTGCTGCTGCTGCTGCTGCTGCAGGGCAGCCCATTGGGCCCTTCAAGAGCCGCGAATTCGGCACTGGCTCAGGCTTTATGTGCATCCGCATCGCCTGGTGCAAAGCTAAGAAAGGAGTGCTAGGATTCGACACTTGCTTCGGTTAGGCTGCTGCTGCTGCTGCTGTGCTGCTGCTGCTGCTGCTGCTGTTGTTGCTGTGC
Organism: Eimeria tenella; assembly: GCF_000499545.2. NCBI lineage: Eukaryota > Apicomplexa > Conoidasida > Eucoccidiorida > Eimeriidae > Eimeria > Eimeria tenella. The sequence continues at coordinate 873 of NW_013545595.1, forward strand.
TGTCGCTGTGCTGCTGCTGCTGCTGGTGCGCGTTTGCTGCTGCGTGCTTCTGCTGTGGATGCTCCTGCGCTGCAACTGCCGCGCCAGCTGCACCGCTGCTCCAAACTGCTGCTGCTGCTGCTGCTGCTGCTGCTGCAGGCGTCTCGGACGCAGAGTGCTGCGTCAGTGGGGCCTTCTTCCGCACATTTCCCAGAGTCACAATGTATGCAATAGACCCCAGCAGCCTCGCAGAAGAGACAGTGCAGCAGCAGCTGCTGCACTTGGCCAAAGACATCATGGGTTATCCCAAGCCCGCAGCAACCCTCGCTGTACCCTCCCCGAGGCCCCCCCAGGGGGCCCCGGGGGGCCCCCAGGGGGGCCCCCCGGGGGGGCCCCATGGGGCCGACTCCCAGGAGGTGGAGAATGTGAGGCTGCAGGAAGGGGGCAGGTCAGCTGAAGGGCTTTTGCTGCTTCTTTGGTGCTGCAGCTGCAGCAGCATTTGCAGCAGCAGCGGGCGGTGGCTGCTGCTGCCGCATCTGCTGCTGCTGTATCTGCTGCTATATCTGCTGCTGCCATCTCTGGTACTGACGCACTAGTTGCTGCTGCTGTCTCGCGCGTTGCTGTGTCTTTTGTTGGAGAAAAAGAAGAAAGAATTAAAGAGAAATGGATTACATGAGAAAATAATTAAAAGGAAAAAGAATTAAAAAGAAAAAGAAAACGAAAAAGAATTGAAAAAGATATAATTTGCTGCTGCTGTTTCTCCCCGCAGGGCCGCCTCGGAAGTGTGGAGGGGCGGCAGCCGCGGCTCCAGGGAACTCATCGCAAGAAATGCTGCTGCTCGTTCACGTGAGCTTCTGCAGCAGAAGCAGCAGCAGCAGCAGCAGCAGCAGCAGCAGCAGCATGAGTCGGCCCCTGTTGATGAGGTCGCTTGAAGTCTTTCGGGCCGCGCGGCTGCGGGGCAGCAAGTGCTGTAGCTGCAGCAGCATTTGCAGCAGAAACGGGTGGCGGCTGCTGCTGCTGCAGCTGTTGCTGCTGCTGCACCTGCTGCTGCTGCTGCATCTGCTGCTGTTATCTCTGTTCGTGCTGCTGCACTAGCAGCTGCTGCTGTCTCGGGCGTTGCTGCTTGTGAAACCCCTCAAGCGCTGCACATGCCCCTGCCGCGTCACTGCTGCTGCTGCTGCTGCTGCTGCTGCTGCTGCAGTGGACCTGAGCAAAACGCCGTCTGGCCCGCGGCTGGTGTGGCAGGCCTCGCGGCTGCCAGCAGCAGTGCGGCGAAAAGCCCAGGGCTTTTTTCGCTGGCGATCAGATCACCAAAAAAGGAATTTGGGAAAAGAAGAACATTACAAGGCCTGCCTCAAACTCGTCATCGACCACATGGACCCCCACGTCCGCTGCTGCTGCTGCTGCTGCGGGTGGTGCTGCTGCTGCGGGTGGTGCTGCTGCTGCGGGTGGTGCTGC
>NW_013545596.1:0-1803 GCF_000499545.2 Eimeria tenella
GTTACACACATCCTGGATATCGTGAAATCAATCCACACTGGGACCGCGATGCTAGTATACAAGCAAGCGGATGGCACTCGAAAGCCGGTGCACGATGGCCTGAATATAGTACAAATGTGCACTGCGCCTCTAGAACGAATTCCTATACATTTAACAGGTCATCACAAGCCCAACCAAAATGAAATGTCTATCCCAAGTACCACAAAATGCCTCTACTCCGCACGGTGGTAAGACGAAGGACGTGGGAACAGGGACAACCACGGCAACGAAATCTCTGTCCACCGCACGCAGCGTGTGTAAAGGAAGCAACGCATATTTTAGAACACTCAGCAAATCTAGAAGGCGAACGCCGATTGCCCTCCAAAGAACAAAGGTGCCAAACACGCGTGGGGAGATATTCTGTGCAACTGACAGGCTGCATGTAGGCTCAAAAAATATTTCCTAAAGTTCCTGCATATACCCTGCCGGTGGCAGCAATGCATATTCACAAACGTTCGGAGTCTGTAAACTCTCAACGTTGGACCTCCCAAATAAAAACATAATGGAAATCACAGCCATGCGCATACAGCATAGCTCTCATGAGGCCTTTCAAGGCAACGCCCATTGCCTACAAGGAACATTTCAACTTGCAGGCAGACAGTCGTTGACAGCTCTACATTTCATTCAAAAGAACCTCCCTGGACAATATAACATGGATGCACATCAAAATCCACTCCCAAGAGAGAGGTCTCTATCGCTGAGAGACACCAAAAAAACTTGACGATCAATCCTTAATGCACATCGCGCCATCAAAGCGGAGTTCTACTGTTCAACATCCTAACCAATTAACAAAACAAGATCACTTCAAGACGCACTCGCAGCAACTTCGTTATCGTAATCCACACTTCCTACCACTTTACACTGGTGTGCAGCGCGAAAGCGTAGCGTTCTGATTTCGAGAAAAATCACGTGCTATTATCTAAGTAAGACGACGACCTAGCAATGAACACCGAAGCACCCGAGTGCACAAAAAAATGAGCCCTGCGGTAAACAACACAGAGCAGAAAACAAAGCCAAAAGTGGCGCAGCACAGATACCCACAGTATGAGTGCCGACCTCCCTCGAATGCCTTAAACAGCAAAACAAAGCATGAACAATAATCTTGTGCTACGTACAGCCTGCATTTCGGCGCGCAACAAATATCTCGAACCCTCATATTCATATACAGCGCCTCTTGAAGCCATGATTCTACAGCTATCGAAAAAACACGAAGCAGCATAGGTGGCGTCGCCCTTACGACGACCAAGAGTAGGCTGTTGCTCCTAACACTATGGCTAGCATGCACTTGACAAGTAGATCAAAAATCTGCAAGCAGACCCAAACATCCAGAGAGTGAATCATGTTTCGGGGTAATTCCCAAGACTGCGCTAATAGGTGTCGTCCGTTCCCTTATAGGTTTGGCAGGCCAACGAGTTATGGCATTCTTGACGCATACACTGCACGTTGGCAAATAAATAAACTTTTCGGAAAACAATCAGAGCCTCCTCAACAACTGGGTGTGAGCAGCAGACCACAACAAATATTGCGGGTCCTCAATGAAAACCCAGCACTCGGCAGGCTCTAAACAAAGCAGCGGTACAAACCTAAAGCCTAGATCTGCTGGTTTACCGGCCTCGGCAATACGCAAAAAGCCAACCGCAATGTGGCAGAGACAGAGCTTTCCCACACAATACAAGCAATGCAAACGATACCGCGCACAGAACATTAGACAGGGTTTGAGCGTGGCGCACGAGGCACTAGATGGATCCTTACATGAAAAAGAAA
>NW_013545597.1:0-1002 GCF_000499545.2 Eimeria tenella
TATATATTTGAGCCCTTCTTTCTTCAAGAAACATTGCGTCTCCTCTGATTTGGTGTCTATCTCGTGAAAATGGGAACGGCGACGTGCTCGAAAAGATATTTGTCTTGAACACAGGGAAGCTCTGCTGTGTCGCGATCTCCAAGTCATTTTCCGGTGAACGCATATCAAGAGCATTGCTGCCTGTAGAGGGATGCAAGCTAGTTGTGTCGGAACTGTTAGGAACTTTGCGTTTCCTCAAGACCTGGAAGGCTTAACCGATATGCACGCTGCAGGCGGTGCGTGTCAATGTTATTTACTGAACGTTGGACATTTCATTACCGTACGTTTGGCGCCCTTGCGGAGGCATATATTGAAGCTCCTCATTCTTGTGACGTTTTTGGGGCTGTGCTTGGGGCTCTGGGGCTCGTTAGTGAAGGCTCTGCCTTCAGCTATAGTGGCTTGGAAGTAGGCTGACTATTTCAAGCCTTTTCCGAGACAACTGCGCGAGCCTTCGTGCTTCTTCGTGAGTTTCAGTTGATGTTTAAAGCCCAACTGCTTGTTCGTTTCTGCTGTGTGAAGTGCCGCTGGAACGAGTTGGCGGGAGAATAGCTACTTTTCTCGCCGGTGGTCGGACAGTGAACGCTGCGTCAAGATTATTGGGTGCCTCTTATGCAATTTACATATCTGCAGTGCCTTCGAAGAGGTCTGCTGACTTGGAGTAGCTTCTAAAGCACCCAGGCGTGTAAAGTCAAAAGTTGTGGAGAGACAGCCAATCTGGTGAGGATTTCACCCTGAGGTTATCGAGGCAAGCTGCATGCGAAACCAGTTGCAGGGTGTTTTTTCCGGTGCATGCTCGATCCCTCAGAACACGGTACATGTTGGTATCAGGCGGTGTGTTTCCCTTGCACACTGACGTGCTGACTGGGGAAACATGGCATCTGAACTGCTACACGCTACAGAGACACCGGTAGGACGTGCCTGGTACTTTTTTGTACCGACGAGCTTATGCAGGCGACTTTGTGG
>NW_013545598.1:0-1771 GCF_000499545.2 Eimeria tenella
CTGAAGGGGCCCCTAGGCATGGGGGCCCCTTCAGGGGGGCCCCTGTTCGGGGGGGGGACCCCAGGAAGAAGGGGGCCCCTGGGCTGGGGGGGCCCCCCAAGAAGGGGGGCCCCCATAGCAGGGGGGCCCCCGCAAATCAATAGAAAAAAAGGCTGATGGGCAGCAGCAGCAGATGCTGCAGCAAACGCATACCCATTAGTACCCTTAAAATTCACCCCCGGGGGCCCCAAGGGGCCCCCGGGGGGCCCCCAGTACCCTTTCAGATGGCCGCAGATTCGCAGGGGGCCCCCCGAGGGGCCCCTCTGCCACAGGCCTCAGCAGAGGCCTCCGGGGGGCCCCCTTTAGCTCATATCGCTGAAGTGTACCCTTTTAGGGGGCCTCGAGGGGCCCCCAGAAGACCCTCCTCCTGCCTTTTGGGAGCCCCACGGGAAGCTTAGGGGGCCCTAGGGGGCCCCCTTAGAGGGCCATAGGGGGCCCCCTTATAGGGCCCTGGGGGGCCCCCTTAGGGGGCCTCTAGGGTCCATCTTTAGAAACCCTGGGGGTCCCCTTAAGGGCCCCCAGAGAAACGCCCTGAGGTGCCCCTCTGGGGCCATCCTTTGAAAGGCCCCTGTGGGGCCCCTTTTGACGGGCCCCCAAAGGGCCCGCTTTAGGGGGGCCCTCAAGTGGGCCCCCTCTAGGGGGCCCTCCAAGGGGGCCCCCTTTTAGTGGGCCCCTCGGAGGGGCCCCCCTTTAGGGGCCCCTTCATTGACGTTCGCATGCGCTGGCTCCTCTTGGGCTGGCCATGCTCCAAAGAAAAGGGTATATATTTCTTCCCAGCTGTCGGTCTGGAATATTGTCTTCTCTGCTGCTGCTGCTGCTGCTGCTGCTGCTGGCGCTGCTGCTGCTGCTGTCGGATAAGCCTCCTTCTTGCCGTCCCATAGGTAGCTACAGCTCTGCAGAGCAGCAGCCTTGGGGGCCCCCAGGGGGGCCCCCTGGGGGGCCCCCAGGGGGGCCCCCTGCTGTGCATGCAGGCAGTCCAGGAGGTGCCTCAGGGGGGAGACTTTGAGAGAACAGATTTGGAAAGTCTGAAGAGCAGCAGCAGCAAAATGTCATTTAGAATAAAATTCAATTTATTATTCTTTTGAAGATTTAATTTATATTTTAATTTGAAATTAAAATATAAATTTACCTTCAAAGAAGACACAGAGCCAATCAGGATTGCTATGTCTGCATGCAGCAGCGCAGCAATGTCGCCGTCGCTGCACAAACGCCCGCAGCAGCAGCAGCAGCAGCATCAGCAGCAAGACTCGCAGGAGCATCAGCAGCAGCAGCAGCACAGCCAGCAGCACGATCAGCCTCGCCAGCGGCAACAGAAACGAGGGCAGCAACAGCGAAAACGGAAACAGCAGCTGCAGCAGCAAGAACAGCAGCAAGAGCAGCAGCAGCAGCAGCACCAGCAACAGCAGCAGCAGCAGAACGGGATTTACGAGTCCCCTATAAAAACTGTGAGACCCCGAGGGGCAGCCGGCGTGCCAGAGAGATTGCTTCCGAAACCATTCTCAGCTGCAGCAGCAGCAACAACAGCATCATGCTGCTGCTGCTGCTGCTGTTGCTGCTGCTGCTGCTTCCTGATTTCTGTTGCCCACTGCTGCCTCTTTTCAAGGGCCCGGCGTTTGTCCGAAAAGCCAACAACACTCCGAACCAACTCGCCTGCCCACAGCAACAAACCCCCAACCCCAAACCCTAAACCCTAAACCCTAAACCCTAAACCCTAAACCCTAAACCCTAGAGC
>NW_013545599.1:0-1358 GCF_000499545.2 Eimeria tenella
CAGCTGCTGCTGCTGCAGCCACAGCAGCAGCAGCAGCAGCACTGTAAGGCGGCAGCAGCAGCAGCAGTTGCTGCTGCAGCAAACTTTGCTGCAGCACTTCGGAGCAGCGTAGCGCTGCTGCTGCAATTTCTTTTTTGGGGTTTCGTTGCCAGTCCCAAGCGTTCTGTGTCGAGGGTTTAGGGTTTAGGGTTTAGGGTTTAAGCAAGACATTAGTCTTTAGGGTTTAGGGTTTAGGGTTTAGGGTTTGGAGTTTGGCGCCTAAAGCTGAGGCTCCAGAGTTCAGGGTTTGTGGTTTGGGGTTTCCTCTGGAGGGTTTAGGGTTTGGGGTTTAGAGCGCAGTATAAATCTCCTAGGGTGCAGCTGGTGAGGGTTTAGGGTTTGGCGCCTAGGGTTTAGGGTTTACGAATCAGGCCTGAGGGTTTAGGGTTTAGGGTTGAGGGTTTACGATTTAGTGACCGTAAACCGTAGTGCTACAGATGGTTTCGATGGCAGGGAAACTCTGGAGCCCACCAAAACCCCAAACCCTAAACCCTAGAAACAAGTATTGAATTAGACCGAAGTTAACTTTGAACAGCTAATCCTAAACCCTAACTAACCTTAAACCCTAAACCCTAGAAAGCTCCCGCCCAGGTGACCCGTGTGCCGTCGCCTGAGGGTTTAGGGTTTAGGGTTTAGGGTTTAGGGTTGTGTGTGCCGAAATACAGAAGTAAAAAATAGAATTAAGATTCACCTTTTGACTTCAAGTTGGAGTTAGGGAGTTGCTAGAAATCTGTCTCAAACCCTAAACCCTAAACCCTAAAACGGGTTTTCTGGGGCTGGGCTTCGACGGGAGCGCTTCGTGTCTTGCGGCTGATCGCAGAAAAGTGAAATAATTAAATTAAATAAATAAATTAATTAATTAATTAATTAATTAAATAATTAAAAGGGAAAAAAGAAACAAAAATGAATATATTCAGAAGAAACGAAGAAACTGCTGCAGCCAACTTTTCATTTCCAGCAGGGGAGGAATTCAGCAAATAAATAAACAAATAAATAAATAAATAGATAAACAAATAAATGAATAAATTAAAATTAAACATACAAATTCATAAATTAATGATGAATAAGACAGACTAGCCTTTCCAAGCCCGTCACCTGCTTGATCCACCCTAGGGTTTAGGGTTTAGGGTTCAGGGTTTAGGGTTTAGGGTTTAGGGTTTAGGGTTTAGCTATGAGTGGCTCGGAGTCTTCTTCCGCAGCCCTGGCTCCCCCGGGGCCTCAAGGGTCTGCTGCTGCTGGGGGCCCCCAGTCCTCTGCTGCTGCTGCTTCGGGGGCCCCCCCCGCTGCTGCTGCTGCTGCTGCGGGGGGCGCCCCCGCGC
>NW_013545600.1:0-2193 GCF_000499545.2 Eimeria tenella
CGGTGTTGCTGCTGCTGCTGCTGCTGCTCTTGCAGCAGCAGCAGCAGCAGCAGCAAAGGCGGGAGAGCGCTGTCTGGGGCGGCACCCGCAGCCGCATGTCCCCCAGAGGTGTCTGCTGCTCCTTTTGGACTTTGTTTGTTTAAGAAGCAAATAAATTACTTAAAACTGTTTAATTTAACTAAAATAGATTTATTAGGGGGAGAAATAGGGGAAAACAGTTGGGTTTGCTGCTGCAGCTCTTGCTGCTGCGCCGCAGACCAGTCGCGCCTGGGGCTGCTTCTCCCTTGTCTCTTCGGCGTTTCTTGGCGCATTTATTCAATTAAAACGAATAATTAATTAAATAAATATAAAAAATAATCTTTTTATTTAAAAAATAATCACAAAACTAGTTAAATGCTCCCTTCTTTGCCATCTTTCTGCTGTCGCTGCCCGTCCCACCAGCACTCGGGTGTATGGACGGCTCCCTCTTTGTTTACCTTTTCATGCCACTCTGCTCTATTCATTATTTCGTTGACTTAATTTCATTATTATAATTTTAATTCCTTAATTTTCGATAAACTTTGCAGGAGACTGGCCCGGTGGCTGCTGTCCGGGGTTGCTGTATCTTTGTGCAGCAGCAGCAGCAGCAGCAGCAGCAGCAGCAGGGCCTGCGCTGCGATCCAGCTAGCCGCAGCTAGCCAGGGCTTGGTGTAGCTAGCTGCTATTCCTTAAGACGTTTCGTTCCAGTAGCTATCTAGCTTGCTTTAACATAGCTAGCTAGCCAGCCAACTAACTACCTGCTAGCTAACTAGCCAACTAGCTAGCTAAGTAGCTAACTAGCTAACTAGCCAGCTAGCCAGCTGGCTAGCTTCTTAGCTAGCTAGCCAACTAGCCAGCTAGCTAGCCAACCAACTTGCCCACTAGCTAGCTAGAGAGCTAGCTAACTGGCTAGCTAGCTAGCTAGCTAACTGGCTGGTCAACTAGGAAGCTAGCCAGCCATCTAGTTAGCTAACTAGCTAGCCAGCCAGCCAATTAGCCAGCTATCTAGCTAGCCAACTACCTACCTACCTACCTAACTAGCTAGCCAGCTAGCTAGCTAGCTAGCTAGCTGGCCACCTAGCCATCTCGCTAGCTAGCTAGCTAGCCAACTAGCGAGCTAGCTAGCTAGCTAGCTAGCTCTTACGCCCATTTCACTATTGAAATTAATATATGTGCACAGAGAGCCCCACCACACCACTACCCTGCCCTGAGCCACCAGGGGGCCCCTTGGGGGCCCCGAAGGGGTCTTAAAGGCCCCTTGGGGGCCCCGAAGGGGCCCCTAAAAGTACCCTAGAGGGCCCCTAGAGGGCCCCTTAGGGGCCCCTAGGGGGCCCCTAAGGGGCCCCTTGGGGGCCCCTGAGAGGCCCCTAGGGGTCCTCTAAGAGGCCCCCAGGGGGCCCCTTGGGGGCCCTGAGAGGGACTCTAAGGAAACCCTTGGAGTCCCCTTAGGGGCCCTTTTGGGTTGGGCCCCTGGGGGGCCCTTTGAGGCCTTTTCGGGGGCCCCTTGAGGGCCGCTGGGGGGCCCCTTGGGGGCCCCTTAGGGGCCCCTTGGGGGCCCCTTGGGGTTTCTTCAGGAGCTTCTTAAGGGCCCCTTGGGGGGCCCCTGTGGAGTTCTTGCGAGGGGGCCCCTGGGGCTCCTCTGGGGGGCCCCTAGGGGGCCCCCAGGGACCCCCAGCGCTGTGGCAGCTAGCCAAGACCCTAAACCCTAAACCCTAAACCCTAAACCCTAAACTGCTGAGCCTCAGGGGGCCCTCAGCCAAGAGGAAGAAGAGAAGAGAGAGACAAAGAGAGACAGGAAAAAGGATATTTAAAGTCAGAGAAATAAAAAGAAATAAAAAGAAATAAAGAGAAATAAAAAGAAATGCAAGAAATAAAAGGAAATAAAAAGATATAAAAAGGATTAAAAATTAATAAAAAGAAACAAAAAAGACAAAAGAAGATAAAAGGAATAAAAGGAAATAAAGGAAGCAAAAAGAAGCAGCAGCAAAAGGCCTTTTGGCTTAGAAAAGTCAATTTGCTGTTGGGGGCTGCTGCTGCAGCAGCAGCAGCATGCATGCGAAGCAAAAGAGAACAAAGAAACTAAATAATCAGGTGGAGAGACACCTGGTCTCCCCACTGCTGCTGCTGCTGCAGCTGCTGCTGCGGCAGCTGCTGCTGCAGCAGCAGCAGCTGCTG
>NW_013545601.1:0-1475 GCF_000499545.2 Eimeria tenella
GCATGCGTTTCCTCACATGCATGCATTTCCTCAAGTGCATGCGTTTCCTCACATGCATGCGTTTTCGCAGATGCATGCGTTTTCGCAAGTGCATGCTTTTTGTCTCCAAGTGCATGCCTTTGCTGCATTCGTTTTGTCTCAAATGCATGCGTTTTTCTCTAAATCTATTTCTCAAATGCATGCGTTTTGTCTCCAAATGCAAGTCTTTGCTGCATGCATTTTGTGTCCAAATGCATGTCTTTGCTGCATGTATTTTGTCTCCAAATGCATTTTTTTAAATTCAAGACTATTTCTTCTTTGTTCCAAAACGCAATTCTTAATTCAACAATTAAATATTTAAAACAAGACAAAAAATAAATAGTTCTGGGTTTTAAATTGTTTAAAATTGTTCAAAAACTTTTTGCTGCCTCCTTGCTGCTGCTGGCCCATTAAGTGTCTCCTTCTGCAGCAGTTGTTGGGGTGTCTCTTTTGTCTTTGTGTCTCCTTTGCTGCTGCTGCTGTCGCTGTCCCTCGCAGCTGTTGCTGCTGCTGTGTCCCCAAGTCTGCTGCTGCCGCTTTGCTGCAGCTTCTGTCTCCGAGTCTCTTCCAGTCCCGCAATTCGCTCTGCTGCTGCTGCTGCTGCGCTGCTGCTGCTGTGCTGCTGCTGCTGCGTCCGCAGGCTTCTTCTGTCCCGGCGAATCTGCGGATTCGCAGTCAGCAGCAGCAGCAGCCGCATCCGCGCCCCCAGCAGCCGCTGCTGCACCGCAGCAGCAGCAGCAGCAGCAGCAGCAAGTGTTTCGCGCGGCCTGCGCAGCTAAGGCCTACTGCCCCGCAGGCTCTGCAAACCCTAAACCCTGTCCCCTCAACCACTACTGTCCCGGGGAGACAGTTGAGCCTCTCGAGTGTCCCCAAAACCACTTCTGTCCGGAGGAGACAGACACCCCACAGCCCTGTCCCCCCGGCTACTTCTGCCCCGGGGGACCCCACAAACCCTTCACCTGCCCCGCAGGCAGCAGAGTCCGCACAAACCCTAAACCCTAAACCCTAAACCCTAAACCCTCTTCGACAAGCCCGCCCCTTCGGGGCTTCCCCACCTCCCACGCAACAAACCCACACCCTAAACCCTAAACCCTAATTCCCCTTTGGCTCTCCCCGCCGCGCCAAACCCTAAACCCTACCCCCACGCCCCAAACCCCAAACCCCAAACCCTAAACCCTAGGGAACAGCTCTGAAGGAGACAGGGCTTGTCTGCGCAGGCCAAAGCCTCCTGCGAGGGGACACTTAGTCTCGAGAACTGCTGCGAGTTGTGTCCCCCGGGGACTTATTCGGAGACAGAAGGAGCTGCTTCTTGTTCGCCCTGCAGCGGCGGCTACATCTGCACAGGTCCCCACTACTTGCTGCTGCTTCTGCTGCTGCTGCTGCTGCCTCTGCTGCTGCTGCTGTCTCCGCTGCTGTCTCCCCTTGCCCTTGTGTCGGGGCCCCCGCGGGCCCCGCGT
>NW_013545602.1:0-2309 GCF_000499545.2 Eimeria tenella
ACTAGCAGTGGATAGTAGAAATGTAATAGTTACAATAAGACCTCTACTTGATATACTTACAAGACCTTCAGTAGGACTGAACAGAGTTGTATCTGTTACATAACTAGGTGATAGAATACTGGAATATGCACCCCAGAAGAAACTAACGAATAATAGTAACTCAGTACTAATAACACCTAAACATATTGAAGATACCATAGAGGCTGATGTTGTACCAACTTCTCTGAATGTGAAGTTGAAGAGTAAGAATACAGTAAATAGGAATGGAGAAAATAAGAAACCAACAGTGAAATATCTTAATGTAGTAGCATATAAGAAAGAAATTTTAGTAAAAATTCTTAAATATGAGCAATTTGATACTAAATTTTTATAAAAATTGAGTCAAATCTCAAAGCACTAGAAGACATGTGATCTAATTTATCAAACTGGAAGATTGTAAAATCGGACCGGACCTGAGAATGTTAAACAATTCTTGGATGATTCGTAATTAGCGGTTAAATGTCAATCATACATGATGATTTTAGGTTTTCTATGAAATCTATTCAGAAGAGAATTTTACAAAAAAAAACTTAGAAAGAGTCTAAAATTTTTTAGGACATGCAATAACCTTTCCGGTTGTTTCCATCTCGACTCTACAGTTTAACTTATGGAGTCCCTTTTTATTAAAAACCAGTACAAAGTTGGACTGAGGCTGAGTCTCTATGCCGAATGAGGAGCACTGGATTGGATACCCAGGTACCAGCGCTTCCATTAATAAGAAAGTAATATTGTTTGAATAGTTTGGCATTTCGTAGTGTAGTTAAAAAACGGAAAGCGTCTGTTGGATTCAAACGTAAGACACTGCTAACTTTGATGAGGAGGTATAGTTTATGACATCTGCCCGGCACCCTAAAAAATAAATTTTTTAACACGTCAATACATTCTCTTAACTTGCTGAGTGCTTGTGCGATAATGATATCATATTTTTTAGACGCTAACTTCCCGGCTAAACTTCCCTTGGTTTTTCTAAGAAACACACTTCCCTTCTCGCCAGTTTTTGGCTAATATTTGACTTTTTGAACCAGCCTGGGATCATAAAATTCAGCCAGGGACCGTTCTATTTGAAATATGGCACGCGCATGGATTCAGTGTCCAGGACTACCTGGCGCTTAGTAACGATTCCGTCTTCCAGCTGCCATTTTTTATTTCAAATGTTCCACTACCAAATTATATCCATCTGTTCCAAATTTTCAGGGGTGTATGTAAGTAGTTTTTATTTTTGACAGCGGTTAACCTTTCCTTTTCCTTACGTACTCTAGCCATAGAAATACCTCTATTTGAAACAAGACTCATTTTTTGTTCAGCCACTGGTTCACCATCAACTACCTTGTTTCGACTTCGCACCGACTGTGTTTTTTTAACGTATCTTTTTTATTGAGGATTATTCCAAATCTCTTAATGGTCTGTCACCAGAAACTATAGAGAAACCAAAATTTCTTTTTTCAGGAGCAAACCGTTAAAATCGAAGACATTAACTTTTTACTAAAAAAGATAGCGTTATAGCTCAATTTTTTATTTGCCTAACGAGTCGCTCAAGGAAGATTTGATCCTTTTTTTTATAATAAGGCGAACATGAAACTTCACATGATACTTCGTAATTAAGTTCTACAACCAATTAATTTTTTAAAATGGCAGATAGGGAACAAACTGCCTCAAGACGTTCTTAACCCAGCTCACGTATCACATATCACGGTGAACTCTCGTTCCTAATTGAACCTTCTTCAAGTACAAGGGTGTGATGAGCCGACATGGAGGTGTTAATAGAATTCAAGGATCAGAGCTCCTGAAATTCTACGACCTGTTATCCCCGGCGTACCTTTTTACCGATAGAGTAACATGTTTTATCTATCTCCCGTTTTATCTTTGTATGGATTTCACGGTCAACTCTTTTTTTATAAGATTAGGGAATATAGGATAAAGACAGTACTAATTGAACCAATAGAACACATTGTGTTCAGATAAGTTACATAGTCAGGATAATCAGGTATTCTACGTGGCATAACATTAAATCCTAATAAGTGCATTGGTAAGAATGTTAATAAAATACTGAATAGGAATACAATAGACCATACTCTTAAGTATGGAGAATCTGATGTATTTCGAGTAAAGACATTAGCTGTATAACCGAACATAGACTCTTGGAAGTAGAAGAATCCACAGATTAATCCAATAACCGCACCAAGAGATAATACGAAATGGAAGTGGGCAATTACATAGTATGTATCATGTAGAGCAACATCTAAAGCAGTATTGCCTAGTACTACTCCAGT
>NW_013545603.1:0-5656 GCF_000499545.2 Eimeria tenella
CTTTGGCGGCTGCGGCAGCAGCTGCTACGCCGCAGCTGCGCAGGGGGGGCCCCCCCGCTGCAGCAGGGGCCCCCTGCTGCGAGGCCCCCTGCAGCGCAGCGGCACACTCCTGGGGGCAACTCGCAAGAGGCCAAGGAAGCAGCAGAAGCACTTGAAGCGCTGCAGCGGAAGCTGCAGCTCGTACAAAGCGAAAGACAGGTCTGTCACTGACACAGGGGGCCCCCAGCTCTAGGGGGGCCCCTCTTAGGGGGGCCTCCGGGGGTGCCTTCCTTGAGGGGCCCCAGGAGCCCTCTTTGGGGGGCCCTTGGGCCATCAGGGGGCTTCGCTTTGAGGGCCCCCAATTTATAGATGGTTGTGTGCCAGTGCAGCTTTTGCTGTACGCAGCAGGAGCTGCTGCTGCTGCTGCTGCTGCTGCAGGCGCATGAAGCTGCGATTTTGTGTCACTGCTTTCTTGCTGCTGCAGCACCTCAGAGAGGCCCTTAAGAGAAAACATGTTGCAGAAATGGAGCTCAGGGCTCATCTATCTTCTATCTCCGCGATAAACGAACAGCTGCAGGCAGAGGTAAGGAAAGGCAGCAGCAGCAGCAGTAGCAGCAGCAGCCGCAGGGGATGCTGTAGCCTGGTTCCCCATGAGCGCCGTGTGGGACTTCGCCTTAGCCTTTCGCGCCTATTCTAGGAGGCAACTGCTGCTGCTGCTACTGCTGCTCTGCTGCTGCTGCTGCTGGTCTGCAGGCCTCAACCCTCATGAACTTCCACAGACTCGCCGAGGCGCACGGGCCCGAAGCAGCAGAAAAGCTTCTCCTCCAGCAGGTACGCCTGCTGCTAATCGTGCTGCTGCTGCTGGCGTTGCTCCAGTTGCTGCTGCTATTTCTGCTGCTGCATTATGCGTGGAGTGGTGGCTCCCCAGGCTGCGCCCCACACTTCCCTGCGAGCTTTGTGGGGCCAGCAGCAGGGGATCGATTTCTGGGAACCTTTGCTGCTGCTGCAGCAACAGCTAACTTTTGCTGCTGCGTCTCTCTGCAGATGAGGTCTCAGACGGAGCAGCAAACCACTCAAATCAAAGAGCTGCAGAGACTTCTCTCCAGCAAAGAGGCCCACACAGCGGCCCTTGAGGTGAGCCCAGGGTCACCTGTGGGCCTAAACCCTACAGGGGGGCCCCCCTTGGGGGCCCCCCTGTAGGGTTTAGGCCTTGACAAGGCAGCTGCAGAGGGACTGGCTTCAGCAGCAAGTTCTTTAGGCTGCAGCAAACTCTAGAGTTGCAGCAGCACTGCCAGAGAAAGCCGCTTGCGCGTTCGTGGGGCCCTGCTGCTGCTGTAGCTGCTGACGCTCCTCGTCTTGCTGCTGCTGCTGCTGCTGTTGCTGTGCTGCTGCAGCGCGAAGTCACAGTATGCAGGCAAGCGCTGGCTTCTGTGGGGGCCTTTCTAAGGAACGTTCCCCTCGAGAATCCCCCCGAAGCTGCTGCACAGCCTCGGGCCAAAACTGAAAGCCGCAGCACTCAAACTGAGGCCCCCATTGCCCCCACAGAGCCTGACTCTGACAGCCAAACGTGAGCCTACATAGTGCAGCAGCAAACAGCAGCAGCAAACCGGAGCAGCACGGCACAGCAGCACGACGCTGCAGCACAGCGCTGCAGCACAAAGCTGCAGCACAGTGCAGCAGCACGCAGTGACTGCAGGGGGGCCCCCTCTTCAGAGGTTTCTGCGGGGCCCCAGGGGAGCCACACGAAGGCGCTTTGGACTAGGGGCCTCTCTGCTGCTGGCACGGCCTAATCCCTAGACTGCATGCAAGCGCATGCAAGTGAACCTGGGGGCCCTGTGCTGTTTGCTGCAGAGACTCCGTGAGGCTTCATTCCCAGGCAAACTGGGCTTCTAGGCCTTCTAGGGGCCCCTCAGGAGTGTTGGGGACCGGCATTTAGGCCTATTTGAGCAGCAACGGCAGCCCCAGAGACAGCTACAGGAAGCAATTTGGAGGCAGCTAGCTGTAGCTAGCTGTAGCTAGCTGTAGCTAACTGTAGCCAGCTGTACTAGCTGTAGCTAGCTGTGGCTAGCTGCAGCTGGACGTGTCCTACTGTAGCTAGCTGTAACTAGCCGTGACTAGCCATGGCTAGCTGTGGCTAGCTGTGGCCAGCTGTGGCTAGCTGTGGCTAGCTGTGCATTTGGGCCTGTCTTGTCCTGTGTCGCTCCCCCCTCGCAGGCCGCGTCCTCCCCTGCCCCCAGCCCCAGCACGGAGGGCCCCATGCCGCCGCAGGAGGCTTTTGCTGCTGAAGATTTGGCTGGCAGCAGCAAGTAAGGCATTAAATAGGCCCCCTTTCCTGCGCAGCCTTTGCTGAGTGTAGAGAATCTGAAAAGCTGCATTTGCTGCTTCTTTCGGGGGCCCCATACCCTGCCCCGCTGCTGCACTTTGTGACCTGCAGGGCCCCAGAGGGCAGCGAGTCCACAGGGGGCCCCCAGGGGCCCCCGGAGGCAGCCCTGGGGCCCCTGGGGCCCAGCGCAGGCGGGGGGGCCCCAGAGCCCGCTGAGGAAAAGGGCCCACAGCAGCCCCACGGGGGGCTCCCTGCCCCTGCAGCACCCATAGAAGATCAGGGGGCCCCCCTGGGGGCCAGCGGGCCCGTCATGAGGTTCACTGTGGGGCCCTCCACGGGCTACGAGCACAAGAAGGACGACGCGGTGGACACGGCTGTGGCTGCGTTGAGCAACGCTCGGTAAGCCCAGCAATTCTTGCTGCTGCTGCTGCTGCTTCTGCTGCTGCTGTGCTTCCGTGCTAAGCGCCTGCCCGCGTAGGCCTTTTGGGGGCCCCTCTAGGCCCGACTTTGCCTCAGCTTTCACCTTTCACAGTGAGGCCCTATGGGGGCCTCCGGGGTGCATGCATCTGCGTGTGGGGCGCGCTGAAGGGGGGCTGCTGCGCTGCAGCTTCTGCATGCAAACATCCCCAAAATGAGGCCTTCTTGAGGGCCTTGAGGGGGGCAGTGGGGGCCTTTCCCCCAGGCTTAAAGGGCCCCTGCTAGCTCTGTGCTGCGGCTTTGTTTGCTGCTGCTGCTGCTGCTGCTGCAGAATCAACAAAGTACTGTTTACCCGCATTTGCAAAGGAGTCTACCTGTACGGACACCTGGCAGTGGCCATGCGCCTCAGCACTTCAGGAGAACTGAAAGTTTCTTATGAAGGAAAGGACTACTCGGCCAAAGAATTCATCCACAACTTCGAAGTGACTTCTGCACTGAGACCGTCCTCTGCGCGCCTAGGGGTTTAGGGTTTAGGGTCTAGGGTTAATGGTCAAGGGTTTAGGGTTTAGGGTTTAGGATTTAGGGTTTGGGGTTTAGGGTTTAGGATTTAGGGTTTAAGGTTTAGGGTTGAGGTTTAAAGGTTTAGGGTTTAATGTGCAGGGTTTGTCACTGAGGCCTTCGCTTGTGGCGCATTATTATTGACTTGTTAGCCTTGAACTCGCTAGAGCCTCTTCTGTAGTTCTGCGCAGCAGCAGGCCTAAAGAGGGGCCCCAGAGGGTTTGGCTGCGGATTTGCATGCGTTTTTCATAATGCATGCAAAGCCTTTTTTCTTTTGCTGCACAGGAAGAAGAGTTTCGCTATTTGAAGGAAAGGCAAAAAGAGTCCGGCCGCGCAGTTTCCCTCGAAGTGTGCCCCCATGGGGCCCCCAGCCCCAGCCAGGGGCCCCCAAGAGCACAGGCAAAGCAAGCCCGGCTTCGTTCTGTGAAATCAAAGGGAGACCCGGGGGCCCCCGACAGCAAGAGGGGCCCCCCGAGGCGTCGCAGCGTTGCGGGGGCTGCAGCTGTGGGCTTGGCCCCAGAGGGCCCCCTGGATGGGAGGCCCCGCCGCAGCCGCAGCAGCAGCAGCAGCAGCAGCAGCAGGGCCCGCTCTTCAGCCTCCACGCTCCCTTCTTGCCGCCTGCTGCCCTGCAGCAGCTTGCCACTCAGCCACGGCGTGGGCTGCTGGGGCCCCCAGGAAAGGGGCAGTTCTTTTGTCTTTCAAGACACTGTCTTCAATATGAGGAGAACTGCTGGCCCTCTTTGCTGCAGCGGGAGAAGCCCGAAGTCAGCAGCAGCCCCGCGGGCAGCAGCAGCGCCAAAGGCAGCAGCAGCAGCGGCGAAGCCAGCGGCAGCAAAGCCAACAGCAGCAGCAAAACCCCGACTTGCAGCAGCAGCAAGCTTCAGCCTCCCCAGCAGCGCCTCCCTGCCCTCTGCGGGGCCCCGCAGCACAGGCCCAAAGCAGCGCTTGAGGGCCCCCAGTGCTGCTGCAGAACAGCTCACTCGCCCCGGCAGGGCTTGTCAGTGCAGCAGCGGGGCTGCAGCAAAGCTGGGCCAGCCCGCAGCTCAGCCCAAGTTGCGGCAGGGGCCCCGGGCCCCCACACGGCTCTATAGCCCCTTGTAGACTAGCTGGGGCGCTGAGCCCCGGGGGCCCCCTGACGGGGCCCCCCTGCGGGCTTTCTTCCCCTTCTGAGCCCTACAGGCAACAGCTGGCAGCTTCGGAGCTGCTGCTTTCCGAAGTGCCCCGTAGAAAGACCCCAGGGCATGCAGGGGGGCCCCTGAGGCCACAAAGAGCTTGCTGCAGTGCTCCGAAGGGGCCCCACTGGCAGCAGCAAGCTGCTGCTGCCCCAGCTGTACTGCAAGAAAGCAGCCTAGGCCAGTTGGGATAGTTTATTTCGAGCCTCTGCTCCTCAACCTCTTTAGAAATTTGCAGCCTTTTGGCTTTACTCCTCTCCCAGGCAGCAAACTGAGCAAATTGCCCCACACTGTTAGTGCACAGCTGCTACAGCCTTTTGTGGCACTGCTAAATGGCCGCAGCCGCCACCCACGGAAGCTAATCAGTAGAGAAGAAAGCTGGGCTTTTTGAGTCTGTGAATTTGCTGCTTGCTGCCTAAGCCTGGCCCCAGCTCGCCTCGGTCTTGTGCGCAAATTAAGTCCGGGCTGCACCATTAGCTGCTAAATAGCCCCCGGTGTTGACCTTTGGGGAAAAGCCCATGTCTCTGTCTCCAGCTGCACGTAAATTATGGCCCAAGGGGCCCCTGCGGGGCCCCCTGGGCCATATTGGGGCCCTGTGGGGCCCGTGGGGGTCCCCAGGGGCCCCAGTGGGCCCGCGTGGGGCCCCAAGGCTGGCGGGTCTAGAAGCACGTCAACACAACAACCCCACCGTTGAGGCTTAGTGGAGCTGAGTGGCTAAGTGTCTATGAAAATGCGACTTCCTAGGACTGCCCCGCTAGAGGGCAAGTCAACGAGTTACGTTACAACTAGGTAGAACTGCAGCAGCAGCAGAAGCTGCAGGTGCAGTTTTGGCCTGCCCCCTCACACAGAGGCCCCTGCTTTGTGCCCCAACAGGGGGCAAACGAAGGAGGGGCCCTCTGTCTCATGTTTTTCTGTTCTTCTAAACCCCAGGTAGTAGGTTTGCCGCGGCAAAGGCTGTGCACAGAAGCTGGGGGCGGAGAGGGCAGGCAGCAGCTGTTATTTTAGCCACTAGAAGGGCCAAAATGGCCCAAAGAATAGCCCCAGCTGAAGGGGCTGCTGCAGCGAAGCAGCTCTATGAGGGTGTGGGGCCTTTTGCCACGTACTTGGCCAAATGGGCTGCGCAGCAGCCCCGCGCCTGCAGCTGCGCTGGATCGCCTGCGCAGCAGCAGCAGCTGCTGCTGCAGCTGCTGCTGTAGCTGCTGCTGCA
>NW_013545604.1:0-1039 GCF_000499545.2 Eimeria tenella
TGGGGTTTAGGGTTTAGGGTTTAGGGTTCAGGGTTTAGGGTTTAGGGTTTAGGGTTTAGGAGCTTCACGGTTTGGGTGGAGAGTTGAGGATACGCGGGTAGGTTTTGGCATCCAGCAGTTAACTCATCCTCAAGGGGGCCCACCACAACGTCCCGTTTAGGGTTTAGGGTTTAGGGTTTAGGGTTTAGGGTTTAGGGTTTGTGCAGGCAAAGTGGAGGAAAAAGAAGAAGAGGGTTTGCAGCTTTCAGACATGACGGAGTTTTGCCGGAGTGTATTGACACCTTTGGAAAAGGCGCAGGAGGCCAGAGCGACTCTCTTAGGCCCGAGGCCCACCAGGCAAACCCTAAACCCTAAACCCTAAACCCTAAACCCTAAACCCTAAACCCTAACTCCTAAGCCGTGGAAGCCTAGACGTAAGGCCCACTGGGGGAGTGCGTGAGCTGCGGCCGACTGGACCTGATGGGTAGGGAAGGGATGAGGGTCTAGGGTTTAGGGTTTAGGGTTTAGAGTTTGTTGCAGGGGCATCAAGATCGGCAGCAGCAGCAGCAGCAGCAGCAGCAAAACAGCACAAGGGTCTCTCTCGCGAGACGAGCAGCAGCGGGAGGAGACAGAAGAGGGAGAGTTGGTGGAAGCAGCAAAGGAAGACGACGGCGATGACGAGGACTCAGAGGTACCCTAAACCCTAAACCCTAAACCCTAAACCCTAAGTTGTGGGTTATGAGTGTAGAGCACTGCCTCCTGGAAGTGAGCACTTATCTCTTAACAAGCAAGAAAGCGCTGGAGAGGCCTTCAACGGCCACGCCTACGGTTTAGGGTCTAGGGTTAAGGGTTTAGGGTTTAGGGTTTGTGTGTGTCCTTAATTAGCCCGAGTTCATGGCGGAGCAACCCATAGGAAATTCAGTCTCAGGTGCTCTGGCTTACCTACAAAGCAAAGGTGCTGCTGCACCCGTCTTACTCTGCTGCTGCTGCTGCTGCATTTGCTGCTGCTGCTGCTGCAGCTGCAGCTGCTGCTGCTGCTGCTGCTGCTGCTGCTGCAGCC
>NW_013545605.1:0-1690 GCF_000499545.2 Eimeria tenella
CTGCTGCTGCTGCAGCCGCCGCACTTCTCGTTGCTGGTGGTCCAGCGCGGACTCGCAACTCCGAACTTTCTCCTCCCGCTGCTTTGCTGCAGCAGCAGCTGCGAGTCGACTAGCTTCCCCTTGCTGCTGCTGCAGCGCCTGCTCCATTTCAGCCACCTCAGCAGCAGCAGCGTCTGCTGCTGCTGCTGCTTCTGCTGCTCTGAGGTGTGGAATCGACTCGCTCAGCGCAGCAACCTCCGACTTGAGGCTCTTTAGCTGCAGCGAGGCAGCAGCAGCAGCAACACAAGAGCAGCACAGCAGCAGCAGCAGCAGCAACAGCAGCCAATCAGAAAGTCACTGTCTCCCCCAGACAGCCTGCTCTATCTTCATATCTCGGTAAAGACATCCAGCAGCTGCAGCTTTTTAACAGCTAGCTGCCGTCAGCCGTATCCCCCAGCTAGCTAGCTAGCTAGCTAGCTAGCTAGCTAGCTAGCTGGCTAGCTAGCCAGCTGACTAGCTAGCTAGCTGACTGGCTAGCTAGCTGACTAGCTAGCTTGCTGGGCCCAGCTAGCTGGCGATTCTCTGCAAAATTAGCTAGCTAGCTGCGGTCAGTTGTCTGCCGGTCCTGGCCAGTTGGCTAGCTGGCTAACTGGCTAGCTGGCTAGCTACGGCGCTGCGCACCTGCTTGCACTGCTGCTGCTGCTGCTGCAGCCTCGCGTTGGCCGCCTTGGCTGGAAGCAGCCCGTCTTCAAAAGCCTTCAATTCTTTCAAAGCAGACTCGTGTCTTTGTGCTGCTTCCCGCAGGCTGCTGAGGGCACTGCCCAGCCCTGAAAGCAGCAGCAGCAGCAGCAGCAGGGAGGAGCACGCACAGTGAATCTCTCCCGCTGCGACCCCAGCAGCCGCAACAGTGGCAGCAACCACACCACAAAGAGCAGCAGCTACAGTAACAGCATCACCGGCATCAGCAGCAGCATAATCAGCAGCAGCAGCAACATCAGCAGCAGCAGCATCACCAGCAGCGACATCACCAGCAGCAACATCACCAGCAGCAACATCACCAGCAGCAACACCACCACCACTACGATCATCAGCGCTATCACCAGCAGCAGCAGCAGCAGCATCACCAGCAGCATCACCAGCAGCAGCGCCACCACCACCACCAGCACCATCACCAGCAGCAGCAGCAGCACCATCACCATCACCAGCAGCAGCAGCAGCAGCAGCAGGGTACCGCTGGCGCAGAGGTAGAACTGGTAAAGGGAGTGTTCGGTGGCTCTGAAGAGAAAGGCTTTGGCGAGTTCTTGAGGAAGGAAAACAGCAGGATTTGAAAAGTCTAATTTGAAGTGATTTAGAAGAGATTTAACTTCGGAAAGTTTTATTTCTCTTTTCCCAACGAGGAGGCCCCCGTGGCCCTCCACGTACCAGCTGCTGCTGCCCGTGCCCCACTCGCCCTCCTCCCCCTCCTGCTGCTCCTGCTGCTGCTGCTGCTGCTGCTGCTGCTGCTTGCGGCTGCTGCGCTTCTTCACTATTTCCCGAGATAATGTCAAATAGTCCCCAAAAACTCCATGACAATAGGCTTTGTCTAATGGCACAAATGCATCTCCTGTCAGCAAAGACACTCGACTTACGAGGCCCTCTCCTTCTTCCTTTACCCGCTGTAAACACGGGGGGGGGCCCCAGGGGGGCCTCCCCGGGGGGCCCCCAGGAGGGC
>NW_013545606.1:0-1267 GCF_000499545.2 Eimeria tenella
GCTGCTGCAGGTGCTGCTGCTGCTGCTGCTGCTGCTGCTGCAGCTGCTGCGGCTTGTGCAACAGCATGCCTGAGTCAATTGCTTCGCGAAGGGTTCGCCCAGGGCAATACTCCATCAAAATGTACAGGTACGCGGGCACTGCACGCACCCGAAACCCTAAACCCTAAACCCTAAACCCTAAACCCTGAGTCAAAGTCCCAACAATATAAACCCTACAGGCGAAACCCTACACCCACGTTGTGCATCCTAAACCCCCGGTCTAAACTTCCTTATAGTTGGCGCACTGTGAACGCTGCGCATACGGTTTAGGGTTTAGGGTTTAGGGTTTAGGGTTTAGGGTACCACCAGGCTGCTGTGGCGCAACGCTGGGACTGTCTCCTTTGGCCGTCTCCAGCCACGCGTCGTAGTAACGCACGATGTGCTGCAGCACGCAAACCCTAAACCCTAAACCCTAAACCCTAAACCCTAAACCCTAAACTCTGAAGGAAACAGGCTGCAGGGGACAAGGACGGTTAATTAAAAGACAGAGGCGAAATCCGGCAGGGGGCCGCCCTTAGCCCTAAACCCTAAACCCTAAACCCTACACCCCAAACCCTAAACCCTAAACCCTAAACCCTAAACCCCCGCTCTCACAGGATGCGACAGCGCAGCAAGCGTGGCAGCTTCTGCAGCAACTGAAAAAGAGAGTCTCGGCTTTCTAGGGTTTCGCTTTGGGGCCCTGCGCAAACCCTTTGCTGCTAAACCCTCGCTCAAACCCTCGTCTAAACCCTCGTCTAAACCCTCGTCTAAACCCTCGTCTAAACCCTCGTCTAAACCCTCGCCAAAACCCGCAAGCGAAAGAGTTATTTTCTTCAACGCAAAAACGCCGCCGCCCTGCCTCTTCCGGACCTGCGCCAACTCAAACGCTTACAAACCCTAAACCCCAAACCCTAAACCCTAAACCCTAAGCCCTAAACCCTAAACCCTAGGCCGTAAGCCCTAAACCCTAAACCCTAAATCCTAAACCCTCAAGTTCGCAACCCAGGGTCTCATCCGTCCCTGCCATGCGCTGCAGCGCACTCTTCTACTCTGTGCGCCGAGAAGCCTGGGGTCTAGGGTTTAGGGTTTAGGGTTTAGGGTTTACCTTGACGACGCTGCCAAACCCTCCTCGGCCAATGACGTGCAGCTCTTCGAATTCGCTTTTGCTGCGGCCGTCTACAGTGATGGGGCCGCTGCTGCTGCTGCTGCTGCTGCTGCCGAAGGCGAAAGCAGCAGAGTCGAGCCGTTC
>NW_013545607.1:0-1762 GCF_000499545.2 Eimeria tenella
GAAGCTTCGTTCTACAACTTAGTCGGGTGTTGGCAGCTGCAACGACTGTTTGTTATTGTGAGGAATTGCAAAGGCTCATGGATGGCATCCTAGTTTTTAGCGGCAGTCGAGCATCCCCTCTCCACCACTGCTGCTCCATGCTTCAGGAGCATGGCCATTTTAAAGAGAAATTCGAAGCAACCTGCATTACGAACGCATTTTCTGGCTTCCGCACACTACAAACACTGAGTTGGAGCTGACTTGAACAGCCGGGCATTGCTGAGCTTGGGGTATATCGCTTTTGCATTTATTTCTTCTTTGCATGTCAGGTTTGGGCTAAGGTGTTGAAGTGCTTGAAATCCCATCCGGTGCGTTTGGTGCGCACCTTGTTTCCTTTGCTTTTCTTGTCGCATCTGTCCTATGCAAGGTGTTAACGAACAGCTGTACGGCTTCGTGCAGCAGCCCAGCAGGTGTGTGGACAACGTCAACCTTTTGTTTTGGCCCACCTTTTTAGAGAGTGTGTGGCAGCATCCTGTAGCTTTGTTCCATCTTGCATTTCCGCAGCATTGCGACGCAACCGAATGGAATGCCAGTGAATCCGTTTGTATGGACCTTGCTGGTTCCTGCATTTTGGGGAAGCTTTTGCGCACTTGGTCGTAGCTGCAGGCAGTGCATAAAGCGAATCGCGCAGCCCACAAGCAGGTAAAGACGCCAATTGACACTAATGGAGAACTACAGAAGTCACTGCATTGCGGCTCTCGGCGAGAGCAGCTTCTTGTTGGCGAGGCTTCAATTACGAATGCGCTGCAGCGGTGTGTGGCAGAGTAATAGGTACGCAGGCGCATGCTGTGCCGAGTTATTCTCGACGTGAAATCAGCTGCCGTGTAGTGTGGCTGGCGAGTGGCGCGTGGCTGTGTGGAGGAAGCAGCGCGAAGCGAGCTGCAAACAGCTGCGAGATAAGGGTGTCAGTTGTGTCCATCGCCTTGATGAAAGGCACTCCATGCGAGCATGAGCCGTACAGTGAACGGAACAGCTGCGCAAGGTGCGCTGAATCTGCTAGCTAGCAGTTTGCGTGATGATTGTTCCGTGTGGGTGAACGTTGTTAAACGCAGATGCATATGACGCTTGGCTGCACACATTTTAGCCTTGCGATGTATGCAGTTTGGACACTAGCACAAGCCCTATAACCTTAAGGCGTGGGAGGTAAACTCCTCGTACCAGTTCACCAAACTACGCAGGTGGTCGGAATACGCACATGCGACTTGCGGTTTGTTTACTGAAGCATGTGGACCGGACACAGCATGCGCAGGAACTAGGGCGGCGCGTCGGTGGATGATGACTTAGCAATGGGCATCGTCTAGAGTGTTTCTTCCCTTTGACGCTGCGCGAACGAATGCGTCTTCACACTGTCCGAGCTGCTGCTTAGAGCGCTGAATACAAGGACTGTGAGGTCCTGTTGAAGTGTTTGAGCAAATATGCAACACGCACGTGACAACGGCTGAAGCGATTAGGCATCCGCATTTTCTCGCCTTGCCGGGTCCACTTGCCCGCCACACGATTGGTCTGAGACAACAACATTTGAGGTTTGCATTTAGCGAGTATGTCAATATCGTGATTGCGCAGTGCGTGTCCGTTTTGTGTTCAATCACTCCATTGCACACATCCGACGCAAACCGTGTACTGTTGACAGTATCGCCACGCACACACCACAGGCTCGCCACAACACCGCGTTCTCTTGGTGCTTCGTTCTACAACCTAGTCTGGTGTTGGCAGCTGCAACGAC
>NW_013545608.1:0-1108 GCF_000499545.2 Eimeria tenella
GGGGCCTCTGCTGCGGCGGGCCCCCGCTAGGCACCTGCTGGGGCCCCCGCGGAGTGCGCGTTTGTGAGCTGCTGTGGGGCCCCTGCGCAGGTCTTGACCCACGAAGTTCTGCTGCGGCACCTCAGCATTGAGAGCTTCAGGCCGTTGGCCAGGGGCAGCAGGGGGGGGGGCCTCCTCTGGGAGGCTTTGCTGGCTGCAGCTGCGGGCCGGCCCGCCCTCGAGACCTGGGAGGGGCCCCCCTCCAGCCAGCTCTCCAGCGCCAGCCTGGGGCTTTACGCTGCAGCACAAGAGGCCTTTGCTGCTCTCCACGGAGCTTACTGCGGCCAAACGGCCTCGCTGCAGCCAGAGCCCACTGGCCCAGGGGCCCCCGGGGGCCCCGGGGGCCCCGACGGCTCCGGGGGCCAGGGGGACCCCGGGGGCGCCGGGGGCCCCTGTGACCGCCTGGGACCCCCCGAGGCCCCTGGAGATAGCGTGCTGCAGCAGCTGCGCAAGGGGGGGGTTCTTGACTGCCGCCGCGTGCTGCTGCCGTTCTTTGCTGTGGCCCCGCTGGCTTGGGATGGCCGCGGGCTGGACTTGGCCCACTTGTGCTGCCTCAGGCTGCTTGCTGCTTTTGCATTGAGCAGCAAATGGTGAGCAGCTTTCCGCAGCGGCTGCATGCAACGCAGCTTCTGGGCCCCGCGGGGCTTCCCCGCGGGTCTCTGGCCTGGCGGGATTTGCCTTAACAGCGTTTGGCCCTTAGCAGCTCCCGCCTCTCTTGCTTCTTCGCCTCTTGTGCTTGCCGCCGTCCCACACGCAGACAGGGCAGCACCAGCAGCAGCAGCTGCTGCTGCTGCTGCTATTGCTGTTCCTGCTGGCGCTGCTGCAGACGCACGAGTTTGTGGGCAGCTTGGCATGCGCAGGAGCCCTTGAATGCCTCTGTTTGTTTTCAGGAGGGCAGAAGAGGCCTCTCGGTCGTTAATGGAAGTACATGGCGAGGAGGCGCTGAGAGCCGCAGTGCGGGGCCTCGGGGATCCTGGCTTGGCTTCTGATGTGATCCAGTCCTCTCTTCGTCTTTTAAAGGAGCAGCCGCAGCAGCCGCTTGCTGCAGCAGCAGGGCTGCTGCTGCAGG
>NW_013545609.1:0-5440 GCF_000499545.2 Eimeria tenella
CAGCAGCCGTAGCAGCAGCAGCAGCAGCAGCAGCAGCAGAAGCGGTTTCTCCCGCCCGGGTTCCCGCAGCGGCTTCGGGCCTAGCTGCTGCTGCTGTTGCCTGCGAGGCTGCTGGCATTTGCTGCTGCTGGGGGCCCCACCTGTGACCTCTGTCAAGATCTTTTGAATTTCTGCTGCTAAACCCTCTGGGGTTTTTCCCCGCAGCTCCAGCTCCCGGCTCAGCTCGGGCTCTTCCTCCAGCCTCTCTTTGATTGTCTCAAGAACCTCTGACTCGGAAATCTCCCCCAGAGTCTCTCCTTTTTCCATGGCAGCAGCAGGGGGCCCTTCCCTGCGGGCCCGCCTGGGGGCCCCCCTGGGGGCCCCTGTGGGGGCCCCCTTGGGGCCCCCTGCGAGGGCCCGCTGGGCCGCCCTGCGTTCCATCTGAATGAGCTCCCGGACTTCTTCCTGTTCTGCTGCTGCTGTGGCGCTGTCTACTCTTCTGCGTCTTCCCTTTTTGAGGGACTTGAGCAGTTGGGCCTCCGACTTAGCGAAAAAAGAGTCAACTTCAGCAGCACTTAAATCCCCCCCCTGGTCGCCAGGGGGCTCTGCAGCCCCCAGGGGGGCCCGGGGGGCCCCTGGGGGCCCCCCAGGGCCCTGGGCCTGGGGGGCCCCTAGGGCCCCGGGCTCCTGGGGCCCCCCGTATGCCCTCAGCTCCCGCTGCAGGAACTCTGCAGGGACCTCCAGCTCCTCCTCGAGGCTTTGCTGCTTCTCGAGGTTATCCGAGTCTGAGGGATTTGAAGCTGCTGCTTCAGGGGCCTGCGCTGCTGCTGCACCTGCTGCTGCTGCTGCTGCTGCTGCTGCAGCGGGCGCCTGTGGGGCAGCTGCCTGCGCTGCAGCAGGGGTTCCTGGCGCCGCCGCCGCCTCCGCCGCTGCCGCAGCAGGTTCCCCCGCTGCAGCAGCAGCAGCAGCAAGCGTGCGAGCAGCAGCAGCAGGCTGCTTTTTGTGCGGGCTGGGAAGCAAGTTCTTAAGAGGCACTTGCTGCATCTTGGGCAGCCCGTCAGGCCCGAAGACCGGAACTTCTGCTGCTGCTAATCCGGCCCGGAGAGCTTGCTGCCGAGCATCTTGCTGCAACATCTCGGGAGTCACCAGCCCCGACTCTTCCTTTAGCAGTTGCCGCGCCTCCTGCAGGCTGAGGTCGTCTGCGCTGCGGCGCTGGAACCTGAGAAGCAGCAGCAAACGCCGCACAGGAAACTAAACAGCAGCAGCAGCAGCAGCAGCAGACCGAGGCACGGCGGCAGCAGCAGGGAGCAGCCGCAGGGGCAGCAGCAGAAGCAGGGAGCGTTTGCAGAGGCGGGAGCAGCAGCAGGGGGTTTCGACGAGGCAGCAGCTGCGGCAGCAGTCATTTGGAGAAGCAGCAGCAGCAGCAGGAAGCATTTGGTGAAGCAGCAGCAGCAGCAGCAGAGAGCAGGGCATTTGGGGGGACCTGGGATGCCGCTTGCGGGCCCTTCGCTCCTGTTCCTGCAGCAGCAGCAGCTCCTTTCGCCTCTTCTCCGCCTCCAGCAAAGAAAGGGCCTCCTCAACATCTGCTGCAGTATAGCCCGGGAAAAGGACCTGCAGCTGCTTCTCCGTGGGGGCCCCCTGCCCGCTGTGCCTCTGGGGCGGGGTCACAACAACACCAGCAGCAGGGGGCCCCCCGGGGGCCCCAGGGGCCCCCTGCTGCTGCTTCTGCTGCTTCTTTCGGTGCCGCTCCAGCAGCTTCAGCGCAGCCCCAATCCGCGCAAACTTCTCCTCTGGTGATTCCCTCGGGGGGACCCCCACCTGCATCTGCAGCATTTGCTGCTTCCACTGCTGCAGCCGCTGCACTTCTGCTTCGCAGCGCGTCGTCAGCTGAATCCTGCGCACCCCGACACAGCAGCAGCAGACACACGCAGCACCCTTGAGGGCTCTGCAGCGGGGCCCCCTATTGACCCTCTGTGGGCCCCTGTGGGGCCCCCCATGTGGGGGCCTCCCCCATGAGGCCCCCTGGAGGCCTCCCCCATGAAGCCTCCTGTGAAGCCCCCCATGAGGCCCCCTGTGGAGCCCCCTCTATGGGGGCCCATATGGGCCACCCTGTGGGGCCTCCTGTGGGGCACCCTGTGGAGTTAGGGCTGCGGCGAAGTGCCAGTGCATGCAACTTCGGGGCTGGAAAGCCCCACAAACGAGCACCTGCTGCGGCTGGCGTCTATCTCTAAGACCCGGAGGCCCCTCAAAGTGTCCCCCGTGCGGCAGCCCAGGGCCTCCGCGGGGCCCCCGTCGGGGGGCCCCTGGGGCCCCAGAGGGTCCGCAGGGGGGCAGCGCCGGCCCCGGGCCCCCCGGCTCTTCTTGAAGCGCCGGAACAGCTCCTGCACGTCGTCGCAGATGTTTTCTCTTCCAACTTCGTTCTGCAGCAGCACACACACGTTTTGCTGCTGCTGCGCTGCTGCTAGTGGCCCGCTTGGGGCTCTTTGGGGCCACCTGGGGGCCTCCAGGGCCTTCCGGGGCCCCCCGGGGCCCTCTGGAGCCCTCTGGAGCCCCCTGGGGGTCCGCTGGGTCCTTCTGGGGCAGCAGCAAGGGACGCGCAGGTAGTAGCTAGACTCTCAGCTGCAGCAGCAGCAGCAGCAGGTGTAGGCTCACTGCATGCAGAAAGGCGTCTTCGACAGCCCCAATGTCCAGAAAAAGTCCAAACTCTGTACACCTCAGCACTATGCCCTCCACTTCCTGTCCCACCTGCAGCCCCAGGCCCCACACAGCGCGCAGGTCGCTCAGGCCTCCCCCGCAGCGCGAGGGTTTAGGGTTTAGGGTTTAGGGTTTGGGGCCGCTGGGCGTAGTCTAGCCCGGGGGCTCTGGGGCCCAGCCAGGGGCCCCCCTGTGGGCCCCAGCTGGGGAGCCCGTTGGGGGCCCCAGCTTGGGGGCCCCCTGGGGCCCCCCAGGGGCCCCTGAAGGAGTCTTACCCAGAAGGCCTCCACGGGTTTTCGCGGGGAGTGCCCTTTGGCAGTGGCTGGCGAAGGCACTGTAGTCAGCCGCATGCGCCGCCCCTCTCTGTCTATACTCTTTATGTGCACACACAGCGCGTCTCCCACCCGCAGCACATCTCCCGCGTGCTTTATCCACCCCTCCGTCGTACCCTCCACGCTGGGGGCCCCCGGGGCCCCCGAGGGGGCCCCCGGGGCCCCCAAGGGGGCCCCCGGGGACCCCGAAAGGGCCTCTGGGGCCCCTGTCAGGGTTTTTGGGGCCCCTGCCGGGGCCTCTGGGGCTTCTCCTAGAGCCCCTGCAGGGTCCTCGGGGGCCCCCGCTGGGGCCCCTGCTGCGGCCCCTGCTGGGGCCCCTTGTGGATCCCCAGGGGCCCCTGTGGCCCCCAAGGAGTTGAGGAAGGAAGCACCAGCTTTGAGGGCCCTTGGGAGGTAATGCATGTCCCTGACATGGAGGAAACCCAGGGTGTCTGTACACCCCACGTCGACGCGGCAGCCAAAAGGCATTATTGAAATGACCTGAAGGGAGGCGGAGTTCCCGGGTGTACGTACACCTGGGCCCTCCGCGAGGAGTCGCGGAGAAAGATAAAAGAAGAAGAAAAAAGAAAAAACAAAAAGAAAACAAAAGGAACAAAAGGAACGAAGAGAAGCTGTACAGACACCACGATAGAGACACAAAGGGAAGAGAGGGCTTTGCGCTGCGCTGCGCGAGTGGCAGCACCAGCAGCAGCAGCAGAGGCAGTAGCAGAAGCAGCAGCAGCAGAAGCAGCAGCAGCAGCGGCAAATGTCCCTCACCCTTCCCAGCACACTTGTGTTCTCGTGGAAGTTCTGCAGCGGCAGCCGCCGCCTTCTGGGCAGCAAGTAGGCTCGCTGCAGCAGCAGCAAAAGACAGGAGCAACAGCAGCAAAAGATAGGGGCAGCAGCAGACCAAAAGGCCATTGAAAAGGCCCATAAAAGGCCCCCGGCCAAAAAAGAAGCCCCAGAAGTGCAGCAGCAAAGAGTACTGGAAAGCAGCAGCAAGGAGACACGGGAGCAGCAGCAAAAAGGTGACAGGAAGGCAGCAGCAACGAGGGCACAGGAAGGCAGCAGCAAGGAGAGAAGGGAGCAGCAGCAAAAAGACAGATAGGGGAGCAGCAGAAAGGAGAGATGGCAGCAGCAGCACGTAGACAGGGCAGCACGCGCAGCAGCAAATAGACAGGGCAGTAGGCGCAGCAGCAAAGGACAGGGCAGCAGCATCAGCAGCAGTGGCAAGGAGGTAGCGCAGCACCAGCAAGGAGTGAAGGTAGCAGCAGCAGCAGCAGCAGCAAGGAGGTAGGGCAGCAGCAGCAGCAGCAAGGAAGTAGGGCAGCAGCAGCAGCAGCAGCAGCAGCAAGGAGAGCAGCAGCACTGTTGTGGCGCCTCTTGGGGCTAGAGAGGGGCGACTGTGCAGCGCAGAAGGAAAGGCTAGTGGGTCAAAAATGAAAAAAAAAATATAAAAAAGACAAAAATAGACAAAACAGAGACAAAAAAAGGACAAAAAATGGGACAAAAAGAGACGAAA
Source organism: Eimeria tenella (assembly GCF_000499545.2). Lineage (NCBI taxonomy): Eukaryota > Apicomplexa > Conoidasida > Eucoccidiorida > Eimeriidae > Eimeria > Eimeria tenella. The sequence continues at coordinate 4,507 of NW_013545609.1, forward strand.
GAGAGTAAAGCAGATTGAAAGAAATAAAAGGAAAGAAGAAAAAAAGAAAAGGGAAAGAAAAGGGGAAGAAAAAGGAGAGAAAAGGAGGAAAAGGGAAAGAAAAGAAGACAACATGAGCGAGTTAAAGACAAAAAGAGCCAAAGACAAAATGAAAAAGAAAAAGACAGAAAGACACTCGCAGCAAGTTTATGTCTTTAGTGCCTTTTCTGTCTTTGTCTGTCAATTCCTTTTTCTCTTTTTTTTGTCTCTCCGCCCCTTCTCCCCCTCTCTGCTGCTGCTGCTGCTGCTGCTGCTGCTGCTCACCCGCCTCTCTGCAGCCTCCTTGGCCTGCACGTACTCGTGCAGCTGCTGCGCCAGCCATTTGTTAGACCCCAAGTCCCTCAGGCTCAACTCTTTGCCCCCACCACCTTTCGGGGGCCCCGGGGCCCCGGGGGCCCCTGGGGCCCGTGGGGCCGGGGCCCCTGGGGCCCCTGGGGCCCCCTGGGCCCCCCTGGGCCCCGGGGGCCCCTTCTCCTCTCTCAAGCCCCCGCAGGAGGCAGCGCAGAAGGTGAAGAGACGAGGAGGGGGCACCAGGAAAAGTCCCTTGAGGGGGCCCCCCCAGGGGCCCCCGAGCGGGCCTCTGGGGGGCCCCTTCAGGGGCCCCTGGGGGCTGGCTGCGAAGCAGAGCCAGCCGGCAGCCTCTGGGGGCCTTGGGAGAGACAGGCAAAGAGAGGCAGCAGCAGCAGCTGCAGCAAAAAGGCACACGAGGATAAGCCCGGGGGGCCCCCGGGGCCTCAGGGTCACCTGGATCCCGTGAGGGGCCTTTCCAGCCATGCTGTTCCATCAGCAGAGAGCAGCAGGGCCCCCAAGAGTCCCCCTTAAATCCAGAGGCGTCAACAGTGCAGCTTAACTAAGGCGGGGGCCCCCGGGGCCGCGGCGGGGGGGGGGCGCCGGG
>NW_013545610.1:0-1250 GCF_000499545.2 Eimeria tenella
GCTGCTGGGGGAACTGCCACTGGGGGCCCCCAGATCCTGCAAGGGCCCCCCCTCGGCTTCCTCCCGTACAAGACGGCGGCCCCATATATATATTACTGTGCGGGTGTCTCTGTATGTTGGCTCCACAACTGCGGCGCAAAAGAACAAGCCAAACCCTAAACCCTCAGCCACAAACCCTAGGGCTACTGATGCCACGCGCCAAACCTTAAACCCCGAACCCTAAACCCCTGCAGCTTACGCGCATCGGTGGAAATGACAGGCACGCAGTCCCCGCTCAGAGGCTGCAGAAACAAGAGGAAAAACAAGAAAATGAGAAAGACAAGAAAACCACAGTCACCCCAGAGACAGACAAAGGAAAGGGGGGAATGACTGGAGCGGATTGCTGGTGCTGCTGCGGCCCCTGTGGCTGCTACTGCTGCGGCAGTTGACGCGGCGTGGCTTGTGCTGCTGCTGCTGCTGCTGCTGCTGCGAGTGCTGCTTGCTGCTGCTGCTCACCCCTATGTCTTCTGCAGAGCGGCCGGTGCAGGGAATGAGGCGCTTCATAACGCTGCGCTGGCCCTGAGATCTGTGGGGGCCCCCCTACGACCTATGGGGGCCCCCGGAGACCCAAAAGGGCCCCCTGAGACCTATTGGGGACTCCTGAGACCTAAGAGGGCCCCCAAAAGTATCCCAAGGCCTCCTTGGGGCCCCGCAGATGCAAAAGCCCTGAGAGACTTGCCAGGCCCCCCGAGCCCCAGCAGCTCCTTGGACCTTCGTTGGCTTTGTAAGGCCTCGCTGTGCCCCCCAGTTCTGGTTGAGGTCTCCTAAAACGCATTAGTGGCTTCTAAGCTTTACCGGGGCCCCACTATGGATGGTGAGTCCCTGGGAATCCCACGGGGGCCCCGGATGGAGCTGATGGGGCCCCCTATGATGGGAATTGAACTCTCCTGTGCCCCTCTTTATTATTGTTTCCTATTATCCTTTCTCACTGTTCTCGGCTGCCTTGTGTTCGCTGACTCCAGGCCTCAGGCCAGGGGCCCCTCGTGGCTCTGCTGGATGGACACTGGGCGCTGCCTACTGTGTCTTGCCCCTTGTGCTGCTGCTGCTGCAGTTGCTGCTTCTGCTGCCTGAGAAGAGCTTCTCGGGCAGACGCTCTCCGTCTCAGTACAAGTTCCTGGTGGAAGGCCGCCATCAGGGAACAGCAGCAGCAGGAGCTGCTGCTGCTGCACCAACTGGGGCAGCCCTGTCTCCGCTGATGCGGCACTACCGAG
>NW_013545611.1:0-2023 GCF_000499545.2 Eimeria tenella
ACAGCAGCAAACGGCGGCAGCTGCTGCAGCACGGAAGGCCGCGGGGCAAACTCCCAACCCTCCTGCATCTGCAGCTTCGGGTCTGGATGTGGGGCCAGTTTTTTATTAGTTTTTTGCTTCCGAATTATCGACAGCACCAGAAAGTCCCCCACTTGAAACTTCACGTCCTGCAAAACCCTAAACCCTAAACCCTAAACCCTAAACCCTTGGACTTATTCCCACGCCCGCGCTGCGCCTCGCTGCCGCCGCAGCAGCTCCGGAGGGCTTGGGGTTCCCGAGATACGGATTCGCTAGCTTAAGCCTGCGAGCTAGGGTTTAGGGTTTAGGGTTTAGGGTTTAGGGTTTGGGGTTTAGGGTTTAGGGTTTACTGCCAGAGTGCGAGAGTCTTCCTTCGGGTCCGGAATAATCGAGTGCAGCATCCCAACGTCGGCGAACACATTTTGGCCCTCCTTATCTAAACGCAAACCCTAAACCCTAAACCCTAAACCCTAAGCCTTAAAAAACCCTAAACCCTAAAACTTGAGAAGCCGTAAGCCCTAAACCCTAGAGACCTCGCTCCTAAATCCGCGCGGCAGGCGCCCCGCTTGCTGCGGGCTTCAGGCCCCCCTTAGGAAGCTCCTGCTGGGCAAGGGTTTAGGGTTTAGGGTTTAGGGTTTAGGGTTTAGGGTTTACCTGGGTAGCAAAGCCTGAAGTGCCAAAGAGCCCTTCTGTCTCGCGCCTCCGCGCAAACGTCTTTTATTAAATAGCAAATCTCCCGCAGCCGCGTGTCCATCCACGCGTAAACCTGCGCCCAAACCCTAAACCCTAAACCCTAAACCCTAAACCCTAAACCCTAGGCCCCAGACCCTAACCCCTAGCGGGGCGAACCCCTCGCCCCTAAACCCTCAGCGCCAGCTGCGGCGCGCGGCAGCCGCTGCTGCGCAGCAGCTGCGCGGGCGCCCCGCGCCGCCCGCGAGGACCTAGGGTTTAGGGTTTAGGGTTTAGGGTTTAGGGTTTACCTGCAACTCGTCCTGCACTGGCTCCTGACCCCTAACCCTAAACTCCTCCACAGAGTGCTGCGAGTCCAACCGGCAGAAAACCCTCAGCAAAAAGGGCGGCTGCTCTCTGCGGTTTATTTCGCGCTGCTGCTGCCGCCGCAGCGCTGCAGCACACGCAAACCCTAAACCCTAAACCCTAAACCCTAAACCCTAACCCTGGCCCACGCCTTGGCCGGCATTCGCCCTTAACGCTGAACCCTGGCCACGGAGCTTCTACTGGCCCTGACTTCTGATTCTAAACCCTAGCCCCAAACGCTAAACCCCAGGCCCAAACCCTAAACCCTAGCCCGAAACCCTAAACCCTCGCGCCAAACCCTAAACCCTGGCGCTAAACCCTAAACCCTAAACCCCCAGCCCGGCGCGAGTGTGGGCGCTGGCCCGCTGCGCCCAACCCCTCCCCCTGCCCGCGAGCTGCTGCGGGGCGCGGGGGCCCCGAGGGTTTAGGGTTTAGGGTTTAGGGTTTGGGGCGGGACCTTTGCGCTGCTCCTTGCGCAGCAACTTGTGCTGCTGCTGCCGCTGCAGCTCATTCCGCAGCTGCATGCGAGCAGCAAAAAACTCTGGGGGGGGAGAGGCCCCTCTCCAGGGCCCCTGGGCAGCTCTGGGGTCTTTGGGGTGGACTGCTGCTGCTGCTGCTGCTGCTGCTGCGGAGCGCGGCCACGGGCTGCTGCTGCTGCTGCTGCTGCTGCTCCAGGGGCCCCCGGGGGCTCCCCCGTACCCTCCCCACGGCGAGGCCCCCGAGGGGGGCCCCCAGGGGCCCCCGGGGGCCCCCCGGGGCCCCAAACCCGAACCTGCTGTTGGGGGCAGCGGCGGCAGCAAACTGGGTACTTCTCCTCTTCTGCTGCTGTACCCATAAGACACTGGTGCTGCAGTTCCATTGGGGTACCTGCTGCTGCTGCTGCTGCTGCTGCTGCCGGGGGGCCCCCGGGGGGCCACCGGCCGCTGCACCGAGGGCGAGCGCCGCGGCACCCGCCGCCGCGGGCTGCTGC
>NW_013545612.1:0-1080 GCF_000499545.2 Eimeria tenella
CCGCCGTTAAGCTCATTCACACCGTCCTATACTACTACGCTTGGTTTCCGAGTGATTGTTCCCTTGCTTCCCACACAGCAAAATTGCCTTATTACCCACGCCTCGTTCACACGATGTTCGTTTCGCGCACGTTCTGGCAAATTCCAACGCAACGCGTCGTTACTGCAGCTCCCCACTCGTCCCAACAGCCGCGTCAACAAAAAGTGGACGACGGTCAAACGTTACTCCCAATCGCAGCGGTATCCTTGCAGAGCCCAGTGGCTCAACTTCAGGTACGCGCACGAAGCAGTAAAACGTTCCAGAGAGTCTTCCGTTCCGTTGGAACAGCCCCTGTTCAATCCAACCGCAATTCCTTCGGTACAACCAGCTGCCATAAGCTGAATGTCAAGCACTACCCAGGTGCGCTTCCGCCGAAAGCAGCAATTCTTGCCGTCGCACCCGACGAATTATCTTCCATGCTTCTAAGGTCACAACGTAGCGAGCAAAGCACCGTACCAAGGCTTCCAAACATCACTGCTCCTACTACCCTTCAATGACAGCACACCACTCCGCGTGACACCGCGTCGCATTGTTTCTTCTGTCCGCGCCCTTACACGCCATTGGAGCGGCAGCTCCTTCTCACTGGGCCAACGGCGGGCAGATACCATCACGCGCTTCTTGTTACGACGAATTCTGACGCTGCCCAAAAGGCGTGAACCTTCGGTCTAGATCAGTGCATTTACACAGCCAAACACGGACCTTAGCGGCCATGTCAAAGCGCTACACACCTCAAATTCACAAAGGTTCTGACAGACGGAATCGCCAACTGGTCTTTCCTGGCTTTGATGTAATGCGTACTGCATTGAAAATCAAACGCCTCCACAATCTCCCACGCAAAGATACGAGATGCGAATTCTGAACGACAAGTTCGTTTTATGCTTAACAAATGCTCCAGGTAAGCACAACACAGGAGTCTCCAGCCGGCTTTACTCGGCACTCACTCAACCTCCTTACGACTGGCGGCGTGCACTAATCTTCTTCTGCAGAGCCATTCTCCAACAACACGCTATTCTGCTTTACCAAGCCGACTCAGGTGTTCAG
>NW_013545613.1:0-3441 GCF_000499545.2 Eimeria tenella
GAGCAGCAGCCCGTCGACCCCAGGCCCCTCTCATTGGCGGAGCCGTCGCCACCTAGCCAGTTCTACGAGCAGCAGCAGCAGCAGCAGCAGCAGCTGCAGCAGCAGCAGCAGCTGCAACAGCAGCTGCAGCAGCAGCAGATGGAAGACAATAATCTAGACACTGAAGAAGAGGCCTCAGAAACAGTCGAGACTGTCTCAGTCCACACAGAGACTCCAGTGTCTATCCTACGCAGCGAGGCCTCCTGAAGCTTTGCTGCTGCAGCTATCATGGCAGCAGCAGCAGCAGCAGCAGCAAAAGCAGTGCAGCAGCACCGACGGCAAAAGCGTGTCCAGAGAAGACTAATCCTGCACCGACGGCGAATGCGTGCAGCAGATAAAATAGCCAGCTAGCTATCTGGCTAGCTAGCTCTCTGGCTAGCTGGCTATCTAGCGAGCTAACTAGCCTTCTGATTAGCGAGCTGGCTAGGTATCTGGCTAGCTATCTGGCTAGCTAGATGGCTAGATAGATAGCTGGCTAGCTGCCCAGCTAGCTGGTTAGCTAGCTAGCTGGCTAGCTGGCTAGCCAGCTGGCTAGATGCCTAGCTAGCTGCGTAGCTGGCTAGCTGTCTAGCTAGCTAGCCGGCTAGCTAGTTGACCAGCTAGTTAGCTGCCTGGCTAGCTAGCTACCTAGCTAGCTGCCTAGCTAGCTGGCCGCCTAGCTAGCTAGCTACCTAGCTAGCTGTCTAGCTAGCTGGCTGCCTAGCTAGCTAGCTGCCTAGCTAGCTAGCTGCCTAGCTAGCTAGCTAGACAGCCAGCTAGCTAGCTAGCTAGGTAGAGGGCTCACAGGGGGCCCCCAAGCTCGCCTTTGGCCCTTCTAGATTTCTAAAGTCCTAAAAGTCTCCCCAAGGGATTTAAATAGCCAATAGGGGCCCCCAAACTTCCGTATGAAGCTCATTGTACCTTTCCTACCCCTTGGGGGCCCCTGCGGGTCTTCTAAGGGGCCCCTCTAGTCCCTTGGGGGCCCCTCAAGACCATTCTGGGGGCCCCGAAAGGGCCTCCTAGGGGCCCCTAAAGGGCCTTATGGGGGCCCTTAAAGAGCCTCAAGGGGGCCCCTACAGGGCCTTCTGAAGGCCCCTAAAGGGCTTCCTGGGGGCTTGTATCCACTTGCGGCCCCTTGGGGTCCTTGGGGCCCCCAGGGGCCCCTGGAGCTGCTGCAGCTCCAAAAAAACGATTTCAGGGGGCCCCAAAAGACGTCCCCAGGGGGCTCCAGAAGACGATCCCAGGGGACCCCAAAAGACGATCCCAGGGGGCCTCAAAAGACGATCCCAGGGGGCCCCAAGAGTCGATCCCAGGGGGCCCTTAATAAGCGATCTTGGGGGGCCCCAGGGGTGCCCCACAGCTGTGGGGCCCCGTGGGGCCCCCAGACTCCCAAAAGGGGCCAAAGCGCATTCACAAGAACTGAGGAGGGGTCCCCCCAACGGGGGCGAAGGGCCAAGGATAGAGGTTTAGGGTTTAGGGTTTAGGGTTTAGGGAGCGCAGAGGGGGATGAAGACATGCAAAAGAGATAGGGACAAATACAACTGGGCCACTGGTCTCCTAATGAGGCCCTGGGGCTGCAGATTAGTTTGGGGCCCCCGTGGTTTTGGGGGCCCCCTGGGGGCCACCCGAGAGAGCCTCTGTGGACCCCAAAGGGCCCCCACCGCTAGGGACCTTAAGGGGGCCCCCAGCGTGAAAGAACCCTCGGGGGCCCCCTTTATGAGGCCCCCCTTGGGGGCCCCCAGCATGCAGTGGCCCTAAGGAGCCCTCAGTGGTTGCTGAGGGGGCCCTAGGGAACCTCCGGGGCCTCCGGGGGTCCCTGGGGGCCCCGAGGGGCCCTCTGGGGGACCCAGAAGGTCCCAGGGGGCCCCGGGGGGCCCCAGGAGACCTCGGGAGTGGGGCCCCCCAAGGACCTGAACCCCAGAGAGTTTGACTTTGTAAGCAAACTATCCGCCATGGTAAACCCTAAACCCTAAACGCTGAACCCTAAACCCTAAACCCTCAGCCTAAGGCCTCTGGCGAACTGGCTCTCCCCAGGGAGTGAGGTCACCTGGGGGCCCCTGGGCACCAGCTGCTTAATTATGAGGGTTTTTTCCTTTAAAGTATTTAATATTCGATTCAAAATACCATTAACTGCAGCACAAAATATATATCTCCAGCTTCGGCTGCAGTTTACCCCCAATTGCGGGCCCCAGGGGCCCCCGGGGGCCCCCAGTGGCCCCTAACAAGGTCACCGCCCAAGACTCTCGGGGGCCCCCTGGGGCCCCCTGGGGGCCCCCGAAGAACACAAGAAAGGGGGGGCCCCCGAACATAATTATGATTGGAAGTTTACTTATAAAAGAGGTGTAAAGACACCCTAGCAGTCTGATTGGGGCCCCCGGGGCCCTCAACAAGTCCAAACAGCCTCAGCTGGGGGGGCCCCCCAACCCCCGGGGGCCCCTTAAAAGAAGCAAGAGAAGAGGGGCCCCCTACAGGGAACTGGGGCTCCCGGGGTCTTAGCTGTAGCTCGCCGCAGTCACAGCTGTCTGCCTTATAAGCCTTATGAGTATAACGAGGGGCTCCCCAGGGGGGCCCAAGGGGGGCCCCCAGGGGGGCCCCCACGGGGGCCCCCGGAGGGGACCCAAGGGAGGCCCTCAAAGTGACTTACAAGCCAACATACAGTTTCGGAAAGTGCTGCTGCCCATGCTGCTGCTGCCAGGGCTGCTGCTGCTGCCGCTGCTGCTGCTGCCGCCACCGCGGGAAGGTTTTGCTGCAGATGCCACGCTGCTGCCGCGTGGGCCTGCTGCACTAGCAGCAGCGCTAAACCCTAGAGAGGGGCCCCCGGGGGGCCCCCCCTTAGGGTTTGGCTTTAATTTGGGGCCCCCGTGCTCAGTAGCTTTTATTTGGCCTCAGGCTTGCTTCCCTGCTGCTGCAGCAGGTGCAGCAGTAGGAGCAGCAGCAGCAGCAGCAGCAGCAAACGGGTTGGGAGGTCCAAGAGGCCCGCAGGCGCCGCTAACCAGACCCGCAGCCAACTCTTCCGAACAACTCAACCAGCAGCAGCAGCAGCAACAGCAGCAGCAGCAGCAGCAGCAAGGGCAGACAACTGCAGCAACAGGTGCTTTCCATACTCCTGTAATGCTGCGCGAGTCAATAGATCTTCTCTTTGGGGGCCCCCCAGCCGAAGCGCAGGTGCCCCCAGGGGGCCCCTTAGGGGGGCCCCAAAGGGGGCCCCTGGAGGGGCCCCTAGGGGGGCCCCCAGGGGGGCCCCCAGGGGGGCCCCCCAGGTCCCGTTTGTTTATAGATTGCACAGCTGGAGGCGGCGGCCACTCAGCAGCCATAGCGCAGAGGCTGAGCCCCCAGGTGCGGTTTGCTGCTGCTTGGGGGCCCCCATAATGCATGCAGGGGCCCCTTAGGGGCCCCCACGGGCCCCTGGGGGCCTCAGGGGCC
>NW_013545614.1:0-1290 GCF_000499545.2 Eimeria tenella
GATGCCGTATCGCAACTCGAATTAGGACGTTAGGGAAGCACTTTGTTTACGGCGGGGTGATACAAAGTTGGTTTCTCTGCGCAATGACGTTCAACTGCAACAATGGCCAAACGTGCAAGTGATGACAGCAATGTCTCTGTGCACTAGCTGGTATGCGAGAGTACCAGCGCCAACCCAAATTTCAGAGAGTAGGTCAATATTCTTTGGGTCAACTTCTGTGGGTTCTCCGTATTGTTTGAGGTGTTGTGGATGCGTTGGGTATCTAGCACGGCGGAAGGCTGTGAAGCTGCGCGTGTCAGGTCACGGAGTAGGACTGGTGTGCGGCACGCAGCAGCAGGTCCACACTGGGCGGCGCTGAGCAGCGAACGTATATTTTGCTGGAACGTGGCTGGCTCATTTACTTCACAAATGGGCGACAAATGGTTTGTTAGGAAGCCTGGCAAACAAGCCGAAGAGTGGAATTTCGTCGCACGTCTGTTGGCCTCTCTGACTTTGCATCCAGCGATTTTACTTGATTCAGCCGCCTTTTCTGCTAGTCATCTGACTCCATCGCGGCCGTGTGTTTTAGCGGTGAACATTTTCGAGTTCGCGCCGTCTAGAGTCCCAGTTTGAGTGATAGAAGGCTGAGAAAGTGAAGTTCAGAAAGGACTGTACTGGCTCTTGTACTAACGTCCGCATGACTGGGAGCGCGCTTAGCTTGTAGAAAATCATATGTATTGCTTTGTGGCGCAGAACAGTCGCAGGTATTTTTTTAAGGCCTGTGTTGGTCTCGTGGCATTTTGACTCGTGAAATGGTTGTTTTGTGTTGACTGACGCAGCTCGTGCGTCCCTGCGTTCCTACGTCGTGATGCCGTGAACAACACTTGGAGGCACTGCGGTGTCTAGCAAATACTTGGGCTGACTGCTTTTGCGTATTGATTCCAGCGCTATGCTATTAGCGACTCGTGATGCTGGCGAGCACGCACCTGTTCAAAAGGGGAATTTTCCTGGCGATCCTCTTGTTTCCCTCCATATTATTGAGCTGTCAACAAACGAGTGGGGCTGCTAGGCTTCTTTACATGGTAGCAAGGAAAACAGTGTCACCTAGATAGTGCTACTGTCAACAAAGAGAAGGAAGTCGTTAATTTTTGGACGGATGCGCATCCGCGGATGTTGTTGAAGTTGCCAAGAGAAGTTGCGTTGGAGACGGGGCGCAGCAAATCCTTCTGCTTACCTGGAACCGTGACATAGAGTGACTGCTCCAGTATCTGATGCATACACCTGATAGTGATAGGCGCAGCGGGGTATGAT
>NW_013545615.1:0-2538 GCF_000499545.2 Eimeria tenella
GAACATATAATTCTTCTAGCATTATGGTATTACCTATGTTAGAATCATACACTCTAGTATACTGGCATTTTGTAGAAGCTATCTGGTTAGTAATTCACTTTACTTTCTATACTCTATAAGAATGGGATCTCGTAAACATGCGAACTCACTTGAACTCTATAAAAACAAAATGTAACTTTTTATATAAAAATCCTTCAAATTGACTATGCTGACTTGAGTAACGGAAATCTACTAGATTCAGCTATCCATGGTGATAAGATTCGTAAATACCGGTCATTAAAAAACAAACTGTGATGTAATAGAGCATAGGATAATGCAAAGTATCCCTGACTGGATTCTGCAAAAACTAATTTTTTGAGAACAGCTTCCAAGCATACATTTGTTGATGTTATAGTAGAATTCATATTTTATTGCCTGTCAAGTTCCTTTAATGTAGTTATCTCACAGCTTCTCTTGGTCCAGATAAGCGATCTCATGTATGGTTAAAAAGTTTTTATGACACCAGGCATGCAATACCAAAAAGTTTTTAGAAAATACGGTTTTTTGCATGGTAAGGTTTAGCGTTTACTTTCGAATGAAACTTTGTGCTCCACCGTTAGTCTCTTACCTCCAACATTCCTCTTACATACTACTGTACGGACCATTACAACCTCCAGGCAAAGAATTGTCCACGATTCATATAGACAACTAGTGGCTTCTCTCTCGATTTCCATATGGTGAGTTACAAAGATGATTCTCTCCACCCTTAGTTTTTGTTTAAAAGGGAAGTAAAGGTGCTCAGGGTCTTACCGTCGGGCCATAGGGTTCCTCATATTCAAGGAGTTTTCTATTTTAAAAAGTCTTACATTAGAGACATTAGGAAAGTCGTTACACCATTCATGCAGGACGGAATTTACCCGACAAGGAATTTTGCTACCTTTGGACCGTCAGATTACAGCCGCCGTTTACCCTAGTTTTTATATCATGTTGAGTTATCTCTTTCAAGAATATCTATTTCATTTCTATCCTCACGGGAACCTTTCCACGCTCTACCAATATTCGTTATAATTTTTTATCTCGCGTGACGAGCGGTGTGTTTAAGGCAAGTAAAGATGCGCCCATATTTTTTGGCGTTTAGAGCATCCTCGTAGAGATAGTTTCTTTCTGAAACAATAACCTATGGTTATACTACCAAAGCATCCATCTACAGCTGCGGAAACTGTAATTTTGTCTATTTAAAATAGAGTTTTTTAAAAAACCAGTACACCTAGCCAACACGATCCATTTGCCTGGGTTATTTTTGTGCTACAAAAACAAGGCTTGATGGTTACTATGAAGGTCACAAGAGACAAAGTCCCAGCAGTAGCGGTCATACTATTGAAGAGCCGAGTGTTATCCATCCATACCAGGCGTAAAAAGCGTTCGTTCTGAAAAGAAACAGATGCCAGGCCAACTGAACTCGTTTATGTTTATTATGTCTCAAGTGAGATCTCACCTACAATCATATCCATGTCCAACCAATATGAACTTCCTTTGGAATTTTGGTTTCTTATTAGGAATTTCTTTTGTTGTCCAAATTGTAACAGGATTATTATTAGCATCTAGATATACTAGTGAAATGTCACATGCCTTTGCTAGTGTACAACATATTATTCGAGAGGTGTCTTTCGGTTGGGAATTTAGATTCCTACATGCAACTGGAGCATCCTGCGTATTCTTCTGTCTATTTCTTCATATTCTTCGAGCTCTAGTAATGAGTAGTTATACCTATCTAAGTCTGACATGGATTACTGGACTTATTATCTACTTTATTTCTATCGCAACAGGATTCTTAGGTTATGTACTACCATGGGGTCAAATGAGTTTCTGGGGTGCTACTGTAATTTGTAACCTACTCTCACCAATTCCATACCTTGTAACTTGGTTACTAGGAGGTTTCTATGTGGATAATCCTACCTTAAAAAGATTCTTTGTATTACATTTCGTACTTCCATTTGTAGCTCTTGTACTTGTAGTTCTACATATTTTCTATCTACATCTAAACGGATCTAGTAACCCACTGGGTACAGAAACTGCTTTAAAAATACCATTCTATCCTCATATGTTAAGTACAGATGGAAAAGGGTTTAACTACTTAATCTTATTCCTATTAGCTCAATCATTCTTCGGTCTAATTGAATTATCACATCCAGATAACAGTATTCCTGTAAATAGATTTGTAACACCACTACAAATTGTACCAGAGTGGTACTTCTTAGCATATTATGCTATCTTAAAAGTTATTCCAAGTAAAACTGGAGGTCTATTACTTTTCGCGGGTAGCATTCTATTATTATTACTTCTAAGTGAGGTTCGATCACTTACTAGTGTAATAAACTTACGACAACAATTCTCTTCAAGAAATTGTGCAACATCTTGGAGTATTATCTATATCTACTCATTTATTGCTCTTATTATTGTTGGAGCTCAATTACCTCAAGAAGTATTTATTTCATATGGTAGATTCTTTACCGTAATCTATCTTTTAAGTACATTTAGTTTATTCAAACTGTAATTAGT
>NW_013545616.1:0-1710 GCF_000499545.2 Eimeria tenella
CCTCTGTTTCTGTACCGCAAGAACTACAATGGGGCCCGCTTTCTGTTTGGGTGGTTTTGGGCACATAAATAGATTGAAATGCTTGACTGTGTGTAGAGCGTAGAGCAACTCGTGTTACGGAGCTGTTGGCGGATAATGGTGTAGCCAACAGTGTGCTGCGACAGTTGAACAGATCAGCGGAGTTCAAGCGCCGTTTCCCGTGGATGGCATCAACGCGCAAAGCCTATGTGACACTGCGAAGTTTCGATTCCTGGATTACGATTCTGCCTCGGTGCGTGGCCAAAGAGACCGCATAGGAATGGGGTCAAGTTCGCCGCCAGCGATGCAGGCCAGAGGGACCTGAAGCACGCTCTTATTATACACTATTTGACAACTTTTGTCGCATTTTGAAGTCAAGCGGAGACACGCAGCCAGTGTTAGACACGAGCATCAGGAAGTGCTAGACCAGCTAGACCAGCTTTTGCGTTATGTAGTCTCATAGCTCGTTAGAGGTGTAGACGTTGTAGGCGACGCCTCTACATCCACAGAATGGAGCTCGCTCTACGTCGTTCGTCGAAAATCTCAATTACTCAGGGAATGTTTTGCTTTCGGGTTGTGGGTGCCCAGGGCATCCCCTAAGCACCTGCGCAGAAGCTTTCAGTCAGCCGTAGTGTGTGCACGCTCACCCGTTCTGTGCATCGAGGGTACAGAAACGCGTCGGACTGCGAAACAACGTGTGTTATGCAGCCTCACCAACGCAGGCTACTGGTGCCAATTGAAGCAGCCACTATGATTACTCCCTCGCGTCGTCCATGACTCATTGTTTACTGGTTGGTCGACCAGGTTTACAAGTGCTGGTGGTCCAATTGCTCTGCGTTGCAAGCCAGTGCGTTTTTGCTTTGCGCACGTTAAGGTGGTTTCTCCGACTGTGTTTCTAGCCGAACTGCTCATGGCAATATGCTGCGGACCTGGGACGAGCTGCGACGCCAGCCCGACGCTGGAGCGTGTTCGTTCGTCCACGTTCTGCGTCACAGCAGCGTTTCGCGAGTATTTCGATGTCGAACTAAGTCTCCTGTCACACTGTGATGCAGGCGGGGGAGACACATGCGTCACTGCGTGTTCTCGCATCGTTTGGCCATGCTCACGACATGCCTCATCATTCACTTACGCCTGCTATGCTGTCCCCGGGACAGCCTTCTGCCTACAGGACTGAAAAGCTTGACGGTGCGTTAGGCACGACCTCATTCGTGTTGCACTGTAGTGCATTTGCCACTTGGTGTTGCGACGCGTTCCGAGCGGAGCAGCAGCAGCCTCTTGAGAGCCCTACTGCATCGAATGGCTGCTAGTCAACCAAATCGAACAGCAGTTTCAGGGACGTTTGTAGCCCGTCGAAGTTTTTTTCTCTCACAAGGAAGTCGTGGGTCAAACACGTAAGATGGGAGGGTTGTGCTTCAGACCGTCTGAAGCGCAGCCCTTGACTCTGAAGGAGATCGCTGGCTTGGCAGTGCAGGTCAGGTGCGGGGTCACCTCGCGGTTCTATGGTGTAGCGGTTAGCACTGCGGACTCTGAATCCGCCGACCTGGGTTCAAGTCCCAGTAGGACCTTCCAGCTGTGCTTCTACGTATATATATACAGCTTTGAATCTGTTTTTTGCCTCTGCTTTCAGTTGCAGAAGAGGGGTGGCAGCTGGCAAGTTTGTGACATGTACAGGAGATGGCTTGCTAGAATGGC
>NW_013545617.1:0-1932 GCF_000499545.2 Eimeria tenella
AGCTGCGGGCGCCCGCAGCTAGCCACGCGAAACTGCTTAAGTGTAGCTAACCCTACAGACTGTGATGCCGTTACTAGCCAGCAGGAAAGCAGCAGCAAGAGTTGCAAGTTTCTGCAAAGGCAGCAAGATGACTGCGGGAACTGCTCAAGAAAAATGAGAAACTAAGTTTGCTTGAAGATACAAACAAAAATGAAAAGATATGTTCAACACTGCTCTTCAACAAACGCACTTTCCTCTTTGCAGAGGGAACTTCAGAATAGGTTTTGTGTTTTCAACATCAACTTGAACACGTAGGCTAATTCAGCATTCTGCTGCTGTTGCTGTTGCTGCTGCTGCTGCAGCAGACCCGTGAGACAGCGGTTGGTGGAGAGTCTTTCCTGGTGACCCAAGCTGCTACGCAGCTGCAAAGCTACAATAGATCTGGCAGGCCTCCTTTTACAGCTGACGCAGCTGCTGCTGCCGCTGCTGCTGCTGCACCCTGCTGCGCTTCGGGCTGCTGCTGCGCGTCTTCTGGCGCAGCAGCAGGCTCAAGCACGGGCGTTGGGGGGCCGCTGTCACCGTCGAGTTTGAAGAACTGCAGGGCTCCCTCTTTTCCTGCTGCTGCTGCTGCTGATGGAGTGGGTGCAGCAGCGAAGCTGCCTGCTGTTGCTGCTCTCGCGGGCCCTGTGGCCGCTGGAAATGAATGGCCAAGGTCACCTGCTTCCCGCTTCTCTTCTGCTTCTGTTGAGGAAATGCTGAGTGCACAGTTTGCTGCTGGTTTTGCTGGTTCCGTCAAAGCAGGAGCACCCTCAGACCGGGAATATGACCTTTCATCCTCTGAAGAGCAGCAAGCAGCAGCAGCACCAAAACAACAGTACGCACCCTACGAGGCGAACCCGAAGCCACAATGGCAGTTCTGTCCTTTTGAAATACAGTGCCACTGCTGCATCAACGGCAGCAGCTGCAGCAGCAACTTCAGCAGTTATCATAGCAGCAGCAGCGCAGCAGCTGCAGCAGCTGCGATGAATCAAGGCAGCAACTCACGGAGCTTGTGAAGGTATGGGGTAGCTTCCTGCTGCACCTGCGAGTACACCGCAGCAATCTCCCGCAGCGCAGCGCGAGCTGCCTGCTCTGCCTCGTGCTTCTGCATGGCGTCTGCTGCAGCAGCAGCAGCAGCAGCAGCGCCTGGTGACCCCTCGCTCTGGTGCTGCTGCTGCTTGTGCCGCAGCATCAGTTGCTGCTGCTGCAGCGCGTCCTGCAGCGTGTCTGCATGCACCTGCAAGAATGACTGGGACTCTGCAAAGGCCGTATCCAGCCGCTGCAGACCTTTAAGAAATTGTCTGTGCAGCAGATGCAGCTGCTGCTGCTGTTCCTCTTGCTGCAGCTCCAGCTCGGCCTCGTCCAGTCCCTCGGCAGCTCCTTGCTGCTGCTGCTGCTGCTGCAGCACGTCGAGGCTCCGCATGCACTGCCGCAGCGCTGCTGCCTGCTGCTGCACGCGGTTCTTCTCAAATGCAAAGTGACGGCAAACCAAAGTCTGCAGAGAGTCTGTACACCCCAGAGCCACCAGGAAGCAGCAGCAGCAGCAGCATTGACAACAGCAGAAGCGGCAGCAACAGCAGCACTGACAGCAGTAGCAGCAGCTGCTCTTGCTGCAGCAGCCTCTTAATGCCCGTCTCGTCAACGTATAGTACTGCGTTTGTTGCCCGCCCATACAGCTGGCTAGCCAGCAGCAGCCGCATCAGCAGCAGCAGTAGCAACAACAACAGCAGCAGCAGCTTACTTTCGAGCTCCTTTGCGTCGGCGTCTGCAACTGCAGCAGAGACTTCTGTTGCTTCGCCGTGTGCTGCTGCTGCGTCCAGTGCAGCCTGCTGAAACAGCACGAGGCTGTCTTTGGCCATCTTCCACTGCTGCTGCTGCTGCTGCTGCCTCCTCTCTAGCTTCCTGCTGCTGCTC
>NW_013545618.1:0-7603 GCF_000499545.2 Eimeria tenella
CCCTGGGGGCCCCAGGGGCCCCTGGGGGCCTCCTGGGGTCTTAGAGGCGCAGCACATCAGGGCTTTTCTGGGGATGCGCAGTTGGGGTTTTGTGGCATTAAGGGGCTTTTCAGAAAGTTTGCAAAACCCTTTTTTTTCTTTTGTGCTTCCTTTTTTGTACCTATTGCTGCTGCCGCTGCAGCAGCAGCGGCTGCTGCTGCTGCAGCAGAAAGCGGCTGGCTCGCTGCTGCTGCAGGCGGCCTCTTCAAAGGAGAACTGTTGCTGCACTTGTGCTAGCTAGCTAGCTAGCTAGCTAGGTAGCTAGCTGGACAACTAAGTGGCTAGCTTATAAACCATAGTTTGGGAGCTATGAGCTCTCCAGATGCTGCTCGTTTCTCCATGAAGCGGTGTCTCGCTGGGGCGTTTTGCTGCTGCTGCAGTGCTGCTGCAGCTGCTTCTGCTGCCACAGCTAAGCAGTAGCAGCAGCAGCAGCAGGGTCGGCGGTGGCCAAGGGGGAACGGCGGGTGGCGCGTTGGGCATGCGGCCTGACTGCTGCAGCTAAAAGGCCCTAAAAGTATTTAAAATAATTAATTTAAATAAATTTAATTTTAAAAAAAGATAGAAGAAGAAAGAAAGGAAAAGAAGAGAGGAAGCGGGAGCAGCGGGGCCGCCGACACCCTGGGCGACGACACTGCGTCGATGCTGCGACTCTGCCTGCTACTTATTGCCATTTTTTAAAGCATTTGAATTAATTAATTTAAATTTAATAAAATTAATTTGAAGTTAGAGGAAAATGTCAAAAAGAATTTGCAAACTCCGCCAATTTCAGCGCGCGATCGCCCGAAAACAACGAGTGCGACTCGCCGTGGCGCCTCGCAGCAGCTGTTCGACTGCTACTGCTGTTGCTGCTGCTGCTGCTGTTTGCGTGTGTTTTTGGGTGAGTTTGAAGCCTTAATTTGAATTTATTTCATTATTATTAAATCCTTTTCATTATTTCATTTCCGCAAATAAAACCCCCGGGACTTTTATCCACAACAACCCACGGTAAGCCTCAGCCCAGAGCCTCTGAGCCGCTGGAGCCTCGTGCCTGGTGTTCTGTTTCCGCGTTTTGTGGCTTTTCTGTGCATCTTTTCTCAAAATAATTAAATAATTTAATTATTCAAATGTTTATTTTCATTTTTTCTTCCTTTCCACTTCATCCTTGCCTGGGCACCCCTCAGTCCAGCGGCCAGCGCTGGCTCGCCGGCGCCGCCGCCCGCAGCCGCAGCAGCACTTAACTGCAGCAGAAATGCATTTAATGCAATTTTCGAATCAGCAGCAAATTAAAAGTCTCGAGGAGAAGTGGAGAAGCAAAAGAAGCCCACAGACCCTTCCACACTCTTAGCAGCAGCAGCAGCAGCAGCAGCCGCAGCAGTGGGAGAAGCAGCGCTGCGCCGGCAGTGGGGCCGCTTCAGCGGAAACAGCGGCTTGAGTAGCAACCGCAGCAACAGCAGCAAGAGAATCCCCGGCAGCAGCAACAGCAGCAACAGCAGCAGCAGCCGAATCAGCAGCAGCAATAGCAGCAGTAACTGCCACCGCTCATATCCAAGATGCCAGTGCTCTTTCTTGCTCTTACACAAATAAACAAGCACATAAACAAGCAAACAACAATAAATAAATAAATAAATAAATAACTAATTAATTAATTTATAATGCTTCCATTAAATACAGATCTGCAGCCGAATATATTTATTTGTTTTGCTGCGCACATGTGAAGTTCCGTGTGTACATACACCCCACAGGCGTACATACAGCAGAAAGCCTTCAAAAGAGATCAAATTTATATCAAAACTTGCGTCTTTTTTTTCATTTTAAATTCTATTTTCATTTTAATTTCTATTTCCACTTCATTTCCACTTTAAATGCCTTTCAAGAAGCCATTAATGGCCTCATTTCGAGAATATTCTCTTCCACTTTCCCCCAAATTTGAACTTGTGCAAATCTTCCTCACAACAAAGGGAATGGGGGCACAGAAGAAGTTGAAAAAGTCCCAAAAAAAGCCAAAAAGTCCCAAAAAAGTCCCAAAAAGTTCCAAAAAAGATTTTAAAAAGTTGTAAAAATGTTTTATAAACTCAAAATGATCTTAATTGTCTTTTTCAGCAGCAAAAAGAGGCTTTTGGGCTGTCTCGGCGACTCCTGCTGCTTCAGTTTTTGCAGCTGTTTGCTTCTGGAAGAAAGCGGCCCAACTAAATCCTCAAATTTGTTTAAATTCTTTATTTTTATGTATTCATTTATTTATTTGTTTGTTTGTTTGTTTATTTATCTATTTATATATTTAACTATTTGTTTATTTGTTTATTTATTTGCTGCTGGCCACAGACTTTTGCTGCACTGTTTGCTGCTGCTTTCCAGCCATTCCTTGTTGCGAGTTTCCATTTTTCCCGTTTTTCTCCTCAATTTTATTTATTTGTTGTTTCTTTTTGTTCATTATTTGTTTTTAATGTTTATTTTTGTTTATTATTTGTTTTTATTCTTTATTTTTGTTTATTTTTGTTTACTTTTGTTCATTTTTGTTTATTTCGTTGCTGCTGTCTGCGGAGCAATTTGCTGCTGCCGCACGCGGGCGCTTCCGCCTGGCCTTTTGTGGCTGTTGCTGCTGCCTGGGGTTTGCTGCTGCAGCAAATGGCTCAATTTGTTGGACTTTTGTGTTATTTTGTTTTTTTGAATTAAATTAATTAAATTAATTTAATTATTTGCATTTAGAAGCTTTGCTTGCTGCTTTTGTTCAGAAATGACCTCCCCAAAGCCCCCCAGCTCCCCCAAAGAAAGCCCAGAGGTGACCCGCACGCCCAACCCTTCGCCTGAGAGCAGCCCGGGGCTGCAGAGCCACAGCAGCAGCTTGGGGGGTGCGAGTGCTGCTGCTGCTGATGCTGCTGCTGCTGCTGCCGACGCAGCAGCAGCTGCGGCCCGTGCTGGCGCGCAGGTGGCTGCTGAGGCCGACGCTGCAGCGCACGCCGCCGGAGCTGCTGCTTCCGATGCTGCTGCTGCTGCTGATGCTGCACTAGCAGCTCCTGCTGACGGCGGCGCAGCAGAGCCGCAGCCAGAGTCACCAGCAGCAGAAGCAGCAACAGCAGAGCCTGCTGCTGAGCCTGCAGCAGCAGAAGCAGCAGCAACAAGACAAGACAGCGCGCGCAGTTCTTCATCTACGGCTTCCAAGCGTGAAACGGTTTCTATCAGTACGCCGCTTGCAGCAGCAGCAGCAGCAGCAGCAGCAGTTGCTGTGGGCGCCCCCTTGAGCACAGCAGCCATGGCTGCTGCAGCGACAGCAACAGTAGCAGCTGCTGCCGACCAATACGACAGCCCGCGCAACGGCAGTTTGAGTTCGCGCAGCAGCAACAGCCGCTGCAGCGAGGGCAGCAGGCGCAGCAGCCTCATCAGCAGCAGCAGCCACAGCAGCAGCAGCAGCAACCGCAGCGGCTTGAGAACCCCCTGCAGCAGCCCAGTGCTTCCAGCAAGTTCTGCTGCCTTTGCTTATAAGGCCCCCAGCCTCAACTCCCCAAAGCCCAGCGACCTCAGCCCCAGGTTGCTGCTGCCGATGGGCGGCAGCAGCAGCGGCCGCAGCCACAGCCCCAGGACTAACTCGGACCTCGAGTCCATGGAGACAGACGCTAGAGTCACTCTCTTCTCCCGTAAGAAGCTGCTGCTGCTGCTGCTGCTGCTGCTGCTGATATTCTTGCCAATGCTGGTGTTGCAGCCGCCGCTGCTGCTGCTGCTGCTGCTGCTGCAGTACTTTGCAAGCCTCGAAAGAGGAAAAAAAGGGGCCCCATAGAGCCCTGTTGCTTGGGAAGCATTCCTTCTGCTGCTGTCGCTGCTGCTGCTGCTGCTGCTGCTCTTGCTAATACTGCTGGGGCTGCTGCTGTTGCTGCTGTTGCTGTTGCTACTGTTGTTGTTGTTGCTGCTGCTTCTGCTGTCCTTGTGGCCGCTGCTGCTGCTGTTTTCGCTGCTGCTGCTGCTGCTGCTTGTGCATGCTGGCGGTTGCTGCTGCTGCTGCTGCTGCTGCTGCAGCTGAGGGCCCCGTGCCCATCAACATCTGGGACCTGAAGAAGCTGCGGCACTGGAATTATGATCAGTACCAAGAGTTAAGGAGAGAGTACTTGAAGCAAAAAGTTAGTTTTTCATTTTTATTTCCTTTTTTACCTTTATTTTTGCCTTTATTTTTCCTTCTCCTTTTTACTCCTTATTTGCTTCCTCATTTGCCTCTTTTCGCGCCTTCAGGTGGCTCTTTGTTTGTTTCTTGCTGCTTCTGTTGTTGGTCTTTTTGCTGCTGCTGCTGCTGCTGCTGCTGCTATCCCTCCTAGTTTCCCTGCTGCTGCGCCTGCCTCCATCATCGCCGCCGCCCCCGTCGCTTCCTGCGCTGCTGCTGCTGCTGCTGCTTTTCCTCCTCCTCCTACTGCTGCTGCTGCTGCTGCCCTTACACTGCCGCCGCTGCTGCTGCTGCTGCTGCTGCAGGCGTCTCCGGTGGTAGAGGAGCGGGCGTTCGCAGTGCCGCACCCCGGGGTGGACTACTTTTACTACAGGGCCCCCTTTTTGAGCCACGCGGGCCCCACAGGGCTGACAGCAGCAGCAGCACAATGCCTGTTGAGTTCTGGGGCCCGCCTCAGCGCAGACACAGATCTCCGCAGGACTCTGAAGGAGCGGCTGCAGGCCCACGCGGAGCTGGACCGCAGCCTCACCCGCCTCAGCTGCCTCGGCTGCCTCTAATCCCGCAGCAGCAGCTGCAGCAGCAGCAGCAGCAGCAGCTGTTGCTGCTGCTGCAGGAGGCGCTGCAAGAGCGGCTCCCGGCGCTGCAAGGCAGCCGCTGCGCTGCTCCAGCAGGAGGCCGTGCTGCAGCGGGTTCTGCTGCTGCAGGGGCGCTGCTGAAGGAGCTGCAGCAGGAGCAGCAGCAGCTGCTGCTGCAGCAGCTGCTGCTGCTGCCTAGAGCTGCGTGTACACTGCGTATGTGCGGATACCATGCAGATGCTTGAGCAGCTCATTAGTAAAATAAACATTATATAATTAATATTTCTAAGGAGATATTTATTTCCTCACTTAAGTCTTTGTCTTCGTATTTATAACAACACCCAAATGGCTGTATCTGCATGCCCATGTCTTTGGCTTTGTAATAAAGCGCATGCATCCGGAGCGTATAAGGCTATACATAAATAAATAAACAAATAAATAAATAAATTAATTAATTAATTAATTAGCCAATTAATTAATTAATTAATTATAAATAATGAAAAGGTGATAAATAAATAAATAAGTAAATGAGACGTGAAAGCATGCGCTGTGCAAGTGGGCCTGCAGAGACCAAAGTGTCTGTGCAATTGCATTTAAATGCAGAACTACTTCGTCAAGTTTAATCAAAAAGCTAAAATAAATATAATTAAATAAATATAAATAATATAAATGGAAATAATCTAAATATCTACACAACCGCATGCAGTCCGAGGGCTGCACAGCCGTTTACGGCGGCGCTGCGCTGCGCCGCTGCAGAGCGCAGCAGCAGCAGCAGCAGCAGCAGAAAAGTGCATTAAAGGTAGCGAGGCTCTTTTCGCTTCGACTGATTTCAATTCTCGACGCAATGACCCCAGGTGTACGTACACCCGAGCTGCAGCAGCGTGACGAGCAGCAGCAGCAACCGCGGCAGCAGCCCAGAGAAAGCCAGCAGCAGCACAGCCCTATATTGCAGCAGCAGCTTCTGCTGCTGCTAGAGGGGCCGGCAGCCTAGAGCAGCAGCAAGGGCCCACTCTGGGGCATTAGGTTTACTATGGTTTAGGGTCCAGGGGTTTAGGGTTTGGGCTAGGGTTTGCTGCTGCGCCTCTGAAGAAATCTTTTCCTGTAGAGGAAGCAAACAGCAAAATGGCAACTCAGCATAAGCAGCAGTGCTGCAGCGGGACCAGACACAAGCAGCAGCGGATCCTCTCCAGCTAGCTAGCCAGCTAGCTACCTAGCTAGCTGGCTAGCTAGCTAGCTGGCTAGCTAGCTGGCTAGCTAGCTAGCTAGCCACTTAGCTAGCTAGCTCGCCAGCTAGACATGCTATTTCGGGCCAGTAGCAGCAGCAGCAGCCTGGTGCTGCAGCTGCGGACGGCAGAGCAGCACAAGTGTCCGGGAACAGCAGCAGTATCGCAGCGGCAGCACAGCTGCAGCAGCAGAGCTGCAGCGGCACAGCAGGAGCAGGAGCAGCTGCTGCTGCTGTTGCTGCTGCAGCAGCAGCAGCAGGCTCAAAACTAAGACGAAATGCACTAAGGAGAGCTGCGAGCTGTACAGACACCTGAAAGCTAATAGTGGCTCCTGGGGCCCCTAGCGAGCAGCAGCTTCTCCGCCAGCTAGCTGCCCCTAACTAGCTACTAGCAGCTAGCTAGATAGCTAGCTAGCTGGCTAGGTGGGTAGCTAGCTAGCTAGCCAGCCAGCTAGCCAGTTAGCGGCACATGGCTCATCTCCTCGGAATTGCCCGAAGTCCCCGCAGCGAGCCCCTGGGCCCTGCGAGCGCAGCAGCGCGCTGCTCTGCAGTTGCTGCCAACAGCAGCAGCAGCAGCAGCAGCAGCAGCGAAGGGACTCGGTCAGAAGCAGCAAAACCCTACCAAAGGGGCCCCCTTGGCCGCCACCAGAGTGGCAGGCAGCAAAGGGGGCCCCCAGGGGCCCCCTAAGCCCTAGAGGTGAGGCCTACAGGCGTCGTAAGCTAAAGTTTGTCTACTGCGAGGCAACAACAGCAGCAGTGGCAGCAGCAGCAGCAGCTGCTACTGCTGCTGCTGCTGCCGCAAGCCCGAGGCAGGGGATGTGGTGAGACTCAGCGCGCGCGGGCACCAGAGCTGAGGCAGCAGCTGCTGCAGCATCAAGAAGAATATTCATATTGTTACACTTCTAAGAATTATTTTTAAACAAGACACAAAGAGAACAAGAGCTGGGGCTGTCCGAGGCACTGGCGGCTTTGGCGCACCTCGAGCTGCTGCTGCTGGTGCTGCTGCTGCTGCTGCTGCTGGTACGTGGCGTCCATATGGGGCTGAGGGGTTGGCGGCCTCCGATCATCTCACGAAGCTGCTGCAGCAGCATTAATACCTCTTTGTAGGTTACTAGGATGTGCACCAGCTGCAAACAGGGCAGCGGCAGCAGCAGCAGCAGCAGCAAGAAGAACTGCTGCAGCACGCGTGACGGCGCAGCAAAAAGGTAGGCTAAGGGGCCCCCCCGTCTTCACTCTTCAAGCAGTTGTTGGGCCCCCATATCTTCCGTTTTTATTTGTTTTTTAAGTGCAGCAGCTGCAGGAGCCGCTGCAGCAGCAACTGCAGCAGCAGCTAGAGCCGGTGCATGCTTCCCCTCTACGCAGTGGTGGCGTGCCTCTCCTTAGCCAGTGTGTCTGCAGCGTCCCCCACTTTTTGCGTCTGCCGTTGCTGCTGCTGCTGCTCCTCTGGAGAGCAGCAGCAGCAGCAGCAGCGGAGCTGCAGCGTCTGTCTTTTGTCGCAGCAAGGCACCAGCGGGGCCCCCACCATGGCAGCAGGGGCCCCCCATTGACACTCCATTTTTGCTTCGCTTCCCTTCCTTTGCACTGCGGCATCTGCAGGCCGAGGCTGTGAGGCAGCAGAAGCAGCAGCAGCAGCAGCAGCTGCTG
>NW_013545619.1:0-1173 GCF_000499545.2 Eimeria tenella
TGGAGGCAGCGCCGCCTGCTGCTGCTGCTGCTGCTGCTGCTGCTGCTGCGGGCGCGGGGCTCGGCGATGTTTGCTGCTGCCAGCAGCTGCAGCACGAACGCCCCGCTCAGCCGCTGCCCGTGCCAACAGGAAAGCCCCCGCGGCAGCTGGGGGGCCCCCGACTGGCTCAAGTCCGACAGCAAAAAGGCCTCCGCGAGGGCCCCCTCCACCGCCTCCCTGCTGCTGCTGCTGCTGCTGCTGCTGCTGCGCGCTTGCTGCAGCCAGCTGCACACCCAGCTCGTGCTCACAGGGAGGCCGACTGACCGCAAAGAGGCCCCCAGCTCTTCGCCGCTCCAGGAGGCCCACATGCTGAGGTGTACGTACACCCCAGAAGGCCCGCGCTGCTGCGCAGCGGCTGAGGTGTACGTACACCCCAGAAGTTCCGCGCCCCGAGCACCAGCCTGCGGCCATCGCGGGCAAACCCCGCGAAAACCGCTCCCAAACCCTAAACCCTAAACCCTCCTAGAACAAAAAACCGAAAGAAAAGAAACAGAAGAACGCAGAGCTGCCCAGACACCGCAGCCGCCAAGGACCCGCCTTCCTCGGCCGCCCCCAAATCCTAAACCCTAAACCCTAAACCCTAAACCCTAAACCCTAAACCCGCCGCACCTAATCTTTAAAAAAATAAACTATTTTAAGGGGCCCCCGGCCCCCGGGGGGGAGGTGGTGCTTCTGGGGGGCCCCACCAACCCCTAAGCTAAACACAGGGGGCCCCCCGGCAAGGAGGGGCCCCCTGAGTATCAATTGGGCACTATAGACGTAGAGAAGAACTCCAATTTATTTGAAACTCTGCATTTCAAGTCCAAACCCTAAACCCTAGACCCTAAACCCTAAACCCTAGCCCTCGGCCCCAGACCCCTAGGGTTTGGGGGCCCCGTAGCGGAGCGACTCATGAATTCCCGCAGCCTTTGGAGCGGCGGGCCTTCCCTCTCGAACCCTAACCCGCAGCCCCCAAACCCTAAACCCTAAACCCTAAACCCTAAACCCTAAACCCTAAACCCTACACGCCCGGCATGGCGCGCAGGAACTGCGTGCCCGTCATCTGCCACCTAGACCTCGTGGGTCTTCTTTCCCTTCAGCCCCTCAGCTAGCTGCAGGGCCGTGGCTAGCTAGCTGCCTGGCTAGCTAGCTAGC
>NW_013545620.1:0-2453 GCF_000499545.2 Eimeria tenella
CTTTCCTCCAGCCTAGCTGGCGGGCAAGCCCGCCAGCTAGCTAGCTAACTACCTAACTAGCTACCTATCTATCTCTACCTATCTATCTATCTCCCCAGCTAGCTAGCTAGCTAGCTAACTACCTAACTAGCTACCTATTTATCTATCTCTACCTAGCTGCGGCTGGGAATTTTCTACTTGCCTTTCTGCTGCCCTTTCTTCTCGGGGGCCCTTATCCTTTAGACTAGCCTCCCTAAACCCTAAACCCTAGTTTCTGTCAAACCCTGAGACTTATTCGCCTTGAAACCCTAGACCCTAGTCCGTTTCAAACCCTAAAACCCTGTTAGCGTTGCCGAGGGGCTGCGCTCAGAGGTTGTGGCTGAACTGGACGTCGAGGTGCCCCACTGATTCCCGCTGCTGCTGCTGCTGCTGCTGCTGCAGCAGCTGCTGCTGCTGCTGCTGCGCTGCTGCTGCTTCTAAAGCCTGCTGCTGGCAAGAGTTGAGGTAAGACCTGCGGCGCTCTCCATAATCCTCATCTGTTGCCTCGCTGAAGTCTTCTTCTTCTCCCTCAGTGTCTTCGGGAGTGGCCCCTGAAAACTGCCTCTCCACGTCTGCTGCTGCTGCTGCTGCTGCTGCTGCTGCTGGGGGCGCTGCAGCAGCAGCAGCAGCAGCAGCAGCAGAAGCAGCAGCGCGCTCTCGCAGCGTGTCCCAAGACCCGTCGTCTGCTGCGCTGCAGTGCACAGGACACAGGCAGCTGGGGGCCCCCGACAGCAGCGGCAGCAAACGGGAAAGGGCCTCTTCTTCTGTTTCTTGTCCAAATTCATCCTCAGCAGCAGCAGCAGCAGCAGCAGACGCTGCAGCAGCAGCAGCCACGGGAGAGCCTGGAGCAGCAACTACCACCCGCCGCGATCCACCGCCGTCCCCAGAGCGGGGAGACACAGCTACAGCAGCAACAGCAGCAGCAGCAGCAAGCAGCACACAGTCAACTCGCAGCAGCAGCGACACAAAACCCTCACGTCGTTGCTACTGCTGCTGCTGCTGCAGAGAGCTTATCTGCTGCAGCTGCAGCACAGGCGCTATGATAGAATCTGAAGCTGCCAAACCCTAAACCCCAAACCCTAAACCCTAAACCCTTCTGACGGCCTTCTGTTTGTGAGCTTTCTGGCTTCAAGTCCACGCCTTGAGCTGCAGCAACACAAACCCTAAACCCTAAACCGTAAACCCTAAACCTTAAACCCTAAATCCTAAGCCAACGCGGTAAACCCAAAGCAGTTGGCCTTGGAGTCTCTACGGCTCTGTGCATTTGCCCCTGAATCCTAGGCCGTAAGTTGCAATCCCGAAACCCTAAACCCTAAACCCTAAACCCTAAACCATCTCACCTGTGCTGCTAACGAATTTGAGCTTCAGCTTCTTCATAACCCAAAGCAGCAGGACGAGAAGAATGCAGAGAGCGCCTGGAATGGCCAAAAGCAAGGGTTTAGGGTTTGCGAGGCTTCAGGGGCTGCGGCAAGTCCTAGGTTCTAGGGTTTAGGGTTTAGGGTTTAGCGCACCTGTGGCGAGTGTGAAAATCGCCAAAGGGAAATTCGCTCCGCCCATGGGGGTCAGCCCGGTGATGACAAAAGACTTTTTTGCTCCCCACGCCTCCGCCGGCCATTCTGCACAAACCCTAAACCCTAAACCCTAAACCCTAAACCCTAAACCCTTGAGGGGCTCGAGAGCCACGAAGACGGCCGGGCGGCCGCAGCTGATCCGCGCTGCGGGCCCCCGCCGCGGGCCCCACCCGCAGCAGCAGGGCCTAGGGTTTAGCGCCTAGGGTTTACAACCTAGGGTTTAGGGTTTAGGGTTTGGGGTTTACTGTTGCTGGTCAGCACCGCGTAGTACTGCTCGCCGGGGACCAGAGGCTCCGACAGCACTGCGTAAAGCTTTTGGAAACTGGGGGTAAAAGGGGGGTGCAGCCAAACCCTAAATTTAGGGTTTGAAGGCAAGATCCAGGGTTCCAAACCCTCGCTTTCCCACGTCCTATTGGACACCTGCAGCAAACCCTAAACCCTAAACCCTAAACCCTAAACCGTAAACCCTAGCGGTAAGCTGGGGCTGGCGCCGGGCCTTTCAGTGGCCGCGCAGGCGGCCTGGTTGGTTTCACATGGAGCTCTGAGCGGAACGCTAAATCCTAAACCCTCGGGTGCAAACCCTAAACCCTTTTTTAGGGTTTACCATGAACTGGAGAAAGTCCCATTCGTAGGCAACGTTCTCGAAGTTTAGAGGCACGTCTTTAATGGCGCCGTCAGGCCCTTTTCTTTTAATTGTAATTTCGTCATTAAACAAAGCCACGGACTGCGCCCCACAAGGAAAGAAGTTGGGATCGTTGGGATCGCTGGGATCGGGATCGCTGGGATCGCCGGGATCGCCCGGATCTGTGGGGTCGGGATCGGGCGATCCCGGCCGGCGCTCCAGCGCGGGCAGTGTCTGTAAAC